>NC_056732.1:1542050936-1542205936 GCF_019279795.1 Protopterus annectens
TGCCTGGAGCTGGATTTGGAGTCGGCTACTTTTACAGTGTGGGTTCTGTCAGCAAGCCAGTTGGCAACCCATCGAGTGATGTAGGGATTAATGCCCAGCTTAGTAAGTTTATCTATGATTCCAGAGTGGGGGATGGTGTCAAAGGCCTTGGTGAGGTCCAGATAGGCTTTGTGGACCACCTTACCCTTGTCCACGGCTCTGGAGACTGATTCGAAGAAGTCAATCAGGTTCAGGAGACAAGATCAGCCCTTCACGAACCGACACTGCATGGGGTCCAGTATTTGAAGTTAGCCAATGTCTTTGTTTATAAGTTCCATGATGATACGTTCCATGCCCTTGCAGATCAGGCTTGTCAGACTGATGGGGTGGTAGTTCCCGGGATCCAAGGTGGATCACCCCTTGTGGAGTGGGATAACTGTAGCTATGCACCACTCAGTGGGCATGAAGCCTGAGGTGAGGCTATGATTAAACATGACACTTAGGTGAGGTGCCAGTTCATTTTGTAGTTCATGTAGTACACAGCCTGGGATGTCGTCTGGTCCCACGGATGCTGTATTCTTAGCTTTGGAGAGTACGTTTTTTACCCGTGTGGCCATTATTACTGGAATTTGGCAATCTTTCAGTATTGAGATGGGCCCTTTAGGGGGTGAGAGGGGGGTGAAGTTTGCACTGAATTGATCTGCCTGGATATTGGCAATATCCTTGGGATGAGTATATTTAATGCCATTCTGTTGTAGCTCAGAGCAGATCTGAGCATTGCCATTTAGATTCTTGACATAGCTATAGAATGCCTTGTGGTTGTCTTTGGAATCTTTGGCAATTTTATTTTCGTAAATAGCTTTGGAGGATTTTATGAAGGTTCTCAGCTTCTTACTGAGGCTGGTAATGGTGTTTTTTGCATCCTGGGATTTTCCTCTTTTCTGCAACAGTTTCTTCCTTTTGTTGTAAAGTTTGTTTATGGCAGGGGACCATCAGATTGGTTTCCACCATAGTGGCAATGCAGCTAAAGGCACAGATAAATATGACAAACTATAATTTAGGAGCATGGAGACCACAGGTTTGTAATGATAATCAATGCTCTTGGTCACAGGGAGGAAGGGACTAACCACAAAAACTGATAAAACAAACTGTGACCTATGTGCTATAATTAAGTAAGTGTAACAGTATATTTTAGTGAGTCCTGGTCCTGAAAAGCAGCTGAACATTTATCAAAAGTTTATACCTTACTACAAGGTTGCATGACCTTGGCATATATTAAATACTGGTGCAGAGGTCTTCTTCTCAAATATTAAGGAGGATAACTCCCAACATGACCCAGGATTTTCTGTTTACCATTTTTTCCTGTATTTTTCTTTAAATGGTCCATTGTTTGAAATAAATTTGCTTTATAACTTGAAGCATGGTATCCTGACATGAGTATTAGCCAGAAATTACAATAAATATATGCACGTGCAAGACTTCCACACTCTGCCTTATTGTAAGGCATACTACATCAGCAGGGCACAATATGCTACAGGGACTGCAAACAGTGCAAAGGAGCAGTTAAGTACACAAAGTAATAGCATTGGCATTCATTGTGTAACTATAAGAAATATCACTTTGTTCAATTGTTTCTACGAATCACATATAAATACTGAAATGCAGAGATGGATCTGCTCCTATTAATAGTGTCAAGTGAGGGTGTGAAAAAAAAGAGTGCCATATGGAGCTAATGTAGAAAACAGTGTTCGTCAAAGTCCACATCTCAGGCATTAGTTTGTGTATTTTCACTCACACATCACAATGGCCTCTCTATATTTAACTGCGGTGATATGCATAACTATGTAGACAGTACAATTCCTGTCACAATGAACATCAGTCTGAGTGATAGCTGCATTATATGCATTTAACGTATTGCAAAGGACAGATAGTGTAACACTAACATAATTGCATTTTCTTAGCAGAAATATATTTCTCTTCATAGAAAACATCCTCAGCATTATATCAAACTAATTTATGCATAGGACAACAAAAGTGTCTATATATTGTAGATGTCAGTTCAGAGACATCTGCTGTTACTGAAAGATAACTTAAATAGACAGAGGGAGGAATTTAATAAAGCCTACATGGACCTTTTTTCCATGTAGGCATAGTGGCATGGTGCTTACATGGAAGTAAGCAGATGTGTGATCCAGTAAACAGAGCTGAGGGCGTGCACGAACGTGAAAACACAGAAGTGTCTATGGCATGCAAATCACTTCACAGGTAGATGAAATGCATGAAAATGAGACAGGTAGAGTGATCCAGCAATCAGATAGGCATTTGTGCATAGCCCATGTTGGTGTCCATAATGTATATGGACAAATTCCATGTAAAAGATGTAAAAAATGACACCAGGGGCTGTAAAAGTGCATGTACAGTAGCAGAAATAGCATAGAGGATGCAGATATGTGCAAATGTAACCACTGTGACCAAAACCGTATGGAAAATAATGGAAAATAATTTTATTTTTTTTTAATACCTTGGGTATGTTTGTGTGGTGCATCACAGTGTGCAAACATGCCGTTATGAAAAAAATAAAAATAAAAAGATTGCAAAAACCAGAATTTGTGAGTATGTAACAGTAATGCATTATAGAACCTTGTGTGGAGTATGTACAATGTAGGCCTGCTGTGGTTGCTAACAAGGCAGGGCCTGAAATCGTGTAGTTTCCAGGTACTGTGCATGGATCTGTATGCAAATCAACTGGGGTTACTGAATAGCAGAAATGGGTATCTGTGTCCGCAGATCCCATCCATGGTGGGGCAGAACCATGTTGGTGTCCACAAAAGAGGTAGCTGACATCAAAAGAGGGTGTGCCCACAAACTTTTAAGGTTATTGGAACTCAGCAGCACCTGTTGGTGTGGTTTGCCACTCTGATCAGCAGGGGGTGTGTCCGGTCACTGCTAAGATTTTTTTTTTATGTTTGGGGGCACGTGTTTCAGCAGGTATGAGCATGTTTGAGCTTGTTTGCATGGCACACAGCCATACTGAGCATGACCTTCCATGGGGTGTGTCTGCTAACTGCTAAGCCCTGTTTGTGTGGCCCGGGTTTGAGTGGCATGCCTCAGTGCTCAGCAAAAAAGGCTATCAAAAAATTGGCTGAGAAAGTCAATGATATCATAAGTACAGACGAGCCCTGTTTCACTGAAATTAGGGCCATTAAACCTCTTAATAATGTACTTCACAGGTGAATGCATCATAGGTAGCCAATCACAGAGGCTACGCCTACAGCTGAGCACTATAAAGTATGCATACACCCTACAATCTGATTTTCCCCCCATACTATGCAACATTGGAGTACAGACATGGGAAGTTTAACTTAGAGAATGCTAGGAGCTGCTGCAGGTCTGCTACATATATATGTGCTAGATGCTGAGGTCAATACAGCTGTTGCTGATGCTGACCATAGGCCTATACTGAGAAGGAGAAAAGTGTTCAAGCCCAGGGTAACCTAACAGGAGCTACATGAGCTGGAAATTGAAAATCACTACAGGGTGGACAGGGACATACAACAGGAACTCACTGAGCTCTGCTGACCTCAACTAAGACCCAGAGCCAACAGAGGGGAACCCATCCCAGTGGACAGAAAGGTATGTGGAGCCCTTAGGATACTAGCTATATGTACTTTCCAAAGACCAGCTGAGGACATGATGGGGGTCTCACAGGCATCTGCTTCCAGGTACTCCAGTTCCTGGATGCCATGCTACCACATGCCGGTGAGCACATTTATTTTCTCCACACCACTGAGGAGACAGATAGCAGTATGCGACTCTTCTACCATGTAGCACACTACCCTGAGGTACTGTGTGCCATGGATTGCACATATGTACACATGAAGGCACCACCCAGTGAAGAGGGTAGAATCTACATAAATTGCAAGGGCCCAGGGCATTATCATGAATGTGTGTGCTGGCAGCCCTGTTAGTTATCATGACTCCCATATCTGGCATGCATCACAGCTGTACCAGATGTTTGGTAGGGGGGACATCCCACACAGCTATTTACTTGGGGATGCTGGCTACACACTGGAACCATGGATGATGACACCCATCAGAAATGCACACACACCGACTGAAGAATGCCATAATGAGGCACATGCACAAACTAGGAACATCATAGAGCATGTGTTTGGGCTGTTGAAGTCACAGTTCCGGTGTCTTGATATATTTGGTGGAGCCTTGCAGTACTCTCCAGCCACATCTGCACAGATGTTCACAGTGTATGCCATGTTACTCAATATGATCCTGTGGAAAAAGCTGCAGCAGGATCAGCAAAGGGAAAAGATACACAGCCCCCACCAGTGCCTTGGTCACCACAGCCACACCCACAGGGGGACTCAGAAGAGGAAACCCCTGAGGCTGTCCCTGTAGGCAGATGTAGGCATGCCCAATATGCACTGGTCTTGGCCAAGAGACAATACATAGCACATGCACTGACAACCTAGGGCCCTAGGGACAGACACCTTACTCTGACTCACATACATATTAGTAAAAATGATGCCAGCCAGCCCACATAACCTGTACTTCACCATGTATTATCTGTGGACTGCATGTATCAGACAGAATCAGCCCCGAATTGCAGGTCTGTCAACTGCTGTATTCGCAAGGTAAGTTACTCTCCTGTACACCACTTGTAAGGGGTACTACAATATGGTAGCATATGTATGGACCTGCCACATGTATGTAAGGCAATATAGTGGCTATATATAGTGTGCTACTGGGCTACTTGCAAACATCTATAGTGGGCTACTGGGCTACTTATACAGATCTAACAGCCACTTGGGACAACAGGTACTCTGTTCACTAGTATGTGCCCCATAACATCCACTAGGAAACTCCACGGAATTATTCCAGGGAGATGCCAAACAGTGGGGTCACAGGACAGTTGCCCTACTGTCTATGCCAGCAGAACATAGGCTGGTCGTTCCCCACCCCAAACACATCAGTGTTCCCATACAACTGCTGTAACAGTAAGTCTGCAATGATATCCCAGCAGATCAGACAATTCCTCTATCTTGTTGATGGTGTGAGAAATGAAACCTCTCTGTCTAGCAGCTGGTGTGGCTCACTGGGCCAGGGACAAAAGCAGGTGTGATGGTGCTGATGGTTCAAATCTGGCAGTATCCAACATCTTCTGCATGTGAGGTACTCATATGGTAGTAGTCCAACAAGCTATCATAACCCCTCAATCTGTTACTGCAAGAAAGCTGGACAAAGCCAGAGTGAATGAGGGCACAAAGGGCCATACCTACAGACAGTCATTATATATGTTCTGAGTAACCTAGCAGGTGGCTAGTGTAACAGCAGGCTTCCACAGGTCAGATTTCCTGGAGGATGTAAAAGTCATCACTTAAATGTGTCAGTAGATACAAGTCAGTGACCGCTGTTTACAGTATAGCACCAGAAAAACACAAATGTATAAGGAACACAGCAGATATATGGGGCGGAATGCTGGACATTCTGCAAAAACATGTACAGGGAGATGTATGCAGACTGTCACCCTGTGTGTGGTGTTTCACCATGTACCTTAGTCACATCATACCTGTCAACCTTTTAGAGCATGAAATCTGGCCAAAGTCATGAATAAAAGTGGGACCAAGGCCCACAAATTGGGACAAGTTTTACATATTTGTACCTACAAATGTAGAATGTTGATCGAATAACAGGTCCTGCATTAGCATGACTCTCCTGATGTGCATGAAGACTGCAACTCAAATGCCTGTCATTATTTATTTACTTCAATTTTCACTGATTTGCCACAAATTTTCCAGAAAACTAAAATTTTATCTGAAATGGCCCAAAAGTCTGGACAGTCTGTGAAGGTCTGTAAAGTTTTGAAGAAGGAGTCACTTATTAAGGTCAGCAAACAGCTAGGAATGCCTTGGGCAATATCAGGGAACTGCAGTACTGTGGTAACAGGTGCAGCAACCAATGACCTGCAGCACATAATAATCCCAGACTGGAGTACAGGTAGCTCTGGCCTGGAGTCACCTTGTAAGTACTGACAGTCACATTGGGCATGCTCCTACACTTAGCTAACTTGAGCCCAAGTCGTTGCCTCTACTGCCCAAAGACCTGCTATGTGGAAATATGTTTGTAAATACATACAACTATGTATACATATCTGTCTTTCCCTATCCCCCTCACACTTGATTAGTGTCTCTGTCAGTATGTGACACACACACACACACACACACACACACACATATATATATATATATATATATATATATATATATATATATACATCTAACACACGAAAAGTGCACGGAACAAGATGGTGCACGGAATTCAAATAGACACGTAATCCACAAATAATCCAGCACTTCAAAAAATAAAAACGAGCCAAGTCAAGGTGTACAGAAACTGGTCACCAGTCTGTGTTTGTTGTTGGGCTTGTTGCCCGATAAACTTCTGTACACCTTGACTTGGCTTGTTTTATTTTTGGAGTCTTGGATATTTTGTGATTACGTATATATATATATATATATATATATATATATATATATATATATATATACATATATATATATATATATATATATATATAGTAGGATATATATATATATATATATATATATATATATATACATATATATATATATATATATATATATATATATATATATATATATATATATATATATATATATATATATATATATATATATATATATATATATAAAATAACAAGATGTATATATAGCTATATAAAGTACAATGATACATAGACTCTCCATACATTACTTGCACACACAACTACATTTAAGGAAACATCCCTGCTATACACATTTATACAGATATGAGGAGGTGTGTACTAATGTCTCCACATACCCCAGAATGCACATACACATCACAACAGCTGTCCAATGGCACCAAACCAAGACCACAACAATACATAATCCACTTACTCACAGGCCCCTGTGCCTGTGGACTGTCACCTTGTAGACAGACGTAGGTATGCAGGTGGTGTAATGTACAATGGGTGCAAAGCCTGCCTTGCACAGGCCATATTGCCCCTGGCCACATGTCCACCTATCAAATTGCAAACAGCCAGATATGGACAGACTGGTAAGTGTACACACATAGCAGGGATATTACCAGGTATCCCACCCCTAAGACAGTAGTTACAAGAACAGTACCAAGCAGTATCACTCTGCAGGCCATGCATGCTGTGTAACACAAGGCCACTTTGCGTACTCCACAAGTACTGTGCCTGCATCAGCACATACAACAGACATAACCTCTGGTGCATGCGATAGGTATTTTCAGCTGTAGTGTGTACTATTAGATAGGTAGGAGTTCTATTCTCACATCATCCAACTCTGTGTATGTGTGTGTAAATATATCTCTATGCAGCACCTCAGACAACTCCATATGGACTATCTCTGTGTAGTAGTTATGCATTTTATGCCCAGTGACTAGCTGCTAGCCTCAACATTGCCCTCCTTTGCAAGGCCTGCTGATGCCATTCACCTTAAGAGCACTGGCTGTGAGTGTAATATCAGATAAACAGACTGGTACATGTGATAAGTACTGTGAGCTATAGTGTCTATTACTAGACAGGTAGGGGTTCAAATCTCAAAGCATCCAACGTGTGTGTGTGTGTGTGTGTGTGTGTGTGTGTGTGTGTGTGTGTGTGTCTCTGTGTGGGTAAATAGGTTCCCTTGCAGCACTAGAAACATACCCATGCGGCCTACCCCTGTGCATTGGTTATGCATTTTATAGCCCTATGACTAGCCACTGGCCCTAAATAGCCCTCCTCTACATATGCACCTAGGGAGCCATGCACGTATACTGGCATACCTTGTTGACATCATATCTCTGCTGTGCTGCCTTGCTATCCTGTGCCACTGTATTGCCGCCATGTGTCCATAGTTGAACCGCTCGGACCCCTGGGACAAAAACCTACACAGGTCCATGACACACCTGTTATTCTGTAACACTACCGCCAATGTACTATCAGGCAACAAAGATACACAACATTTGATGTGTAGTCATGACACATGCCAGCATATACTACCTGTTCTGGCCCATAACAACTGCCATGGCTTAACACTATTGCACTACACAAACACGTGTAAAGTTATATAGTCACTCTGTGCATCAGACAGATATATGCAGGTCCCCGCATCAATGGCATGGATGGCAAGGATGTGTCACAGATATCATCACATGCACAGGGTGTTGTGTGGAGGTGCCAGAGGCCTAGGCAGTGCCAAGCAGTTGACAGCATGTGTGTGAGTCAGGAAGGGGTGCTGGTTAGATGGGCCATGGAGAGGTGATGTTTGTGTCTGTAGGTAACCTGCAAGTGACAATGGTGTTGGAGTGTGTGCATGTACACAGTCAAGCTCAGTGCTAGCCCTACACCTGTATGGTGGATGGTTGTGGATCCTACATGGTAGAGTGGGCAACTCACCATCTCCAGCCACAAACATTAGAACTGGCTTCACCAGGAGTAGCATGGGCACCACCATGCCCAAAATCAGATGTGGTGCTAGTACCTGATGGTGACTGCTCTCTGCTGGGCCTGTCCCCTCCATGGGACCACTAAGGACCATGTGCCCATAGTCAGCCATATTGTGGTGTGGACAGCACACTTTCACCTGTAGTGCTGGAGGTGCTGCCACTATGGGAGCATGAGTGTGCATGGCCACATGGACTCTCCGCAGATGGTGCTGCTGGCCTATGTCCACATGTCCAACTCCCAACTCCAACAAGATGTTCCAACACAGACAATGTGCACTCAAAGACAGACATTGTCTCAGCCCACTGTCTGTCCACTACATCAGTGAAAAGATCCATGGTATCACCAATGCAGTGGAGGCAGTCACGGATGACAGACTGTGCTGCATCCATAACCCTATGCATCCATCTGGTATTGCATTCAGAATGTGCCTGTGCCTCCATGACAGCCCAAAACATGTGGCAAGTGACCTGTGATGTGACACCTGCAACAGGAGGTGGTTGAGCAGCAGTCCTTCTTCAAGCACCCCTGTTAATCTGCATGTGTGGGACCTTGCCAGCTTTCTGGCTATGGCCAATGTCTATACTCATTGGCACCATAGTTCTTACACTGCCCTGTACTATGTCACCACCTTCCAACTGTCCAATACCTGTGGCCTCTGGTGACTGGTTATGTATGGACATACTGACTGTGTGCAGGGACAATGGGGTCAGAAGAAGGATGTCCACCTCTGGGACAAATTCAGCCACCAACAGCCCCACCTGTGCCTCACTATGGCCACCATCATCAGAGTCCAATGAGACTCTGACATCAGGTTGTGAGGGGGACAGACCCCAATCCCCCATTCATCTGTGAGAAGCAAGAGAAAAGCAGTACATCACTACCTGCACTATTATGTATGGTAATCCACACAGACGCATACAGATGAGGATCCACAGCTGCATTACATGTCCCACATTTTCTCATCTCAGATCCCATGCGCAACATACATACTCACAACAACATACACAGACAAGTCAGGCCCTGTAGAACATGCATGTCACCTACATCCAGTTAATGTTACCAGTACAATACATCTTTGAGGCATGCAGTATGACAGTGTATGTGATAGAGCTACACATAAAACCCAGTACACCTATCTTGTGAATGATATGCCAGTCATAGTATCACTGCCTCAGGTATGTACCATCTACCTATTGTGTTTGAATGGGCATCTCGGAGTAATTGCCTCATGTATAGCAGGCTGCATAGTTGATCATAACTATAACTGCAAACATGTTACTGTTTATAGAAATACACACCTGTCATTTCCTAGGCTATGCACTGTAGTTAACTGCTATGAAATGGAACATACAGCTATTTTACTCTGGCTAGGCACAACAGTTATGCATAAAGCAAAATGACACCCCTTAACCTTCATAGGGTATATATGATCCATACAACAACAGTATCACACTTACCAGGTACAGGACCATGGACTCTTACCATACCTGATGGACCTATGAAAAGGTGAGGGAGAGGTATTGACAGCAACGCCAAATGTTGCAGTGATACAATGTGATATGTGGGTATATCCACACGTACAGTAGCTAATGTGATACTGGCTATATTGCTGACATTCTGAGTATGTGTGCACAACTGTGGGTAAAAGCTAACCCACTCTCAATGCAGATAGACCTGACACCCATGTACTGGTCTGTAGAGCCTGCCACAATGACTGCTAATGTATAATACTGGTGAACACAGTAAGCTTACCTGAACGCTTCTCTGATGTGGATGCTGTGGCACCCACCTCCAGGATGTATGGCATGTTAGATGCCTGGAAGCTGTTGGTTAATCCTAGGTTCACCAGGAATTCCTCTGTGGCTGCAACTGGTTGTTCTGTTGCAGGTCCTCCACCGGTGCCAGCATGAATCCTGGCAACAGCAGCTGCCCTTTGAAGTGCGGCATTGACTATATCTGTGGCATGATCTTGGACCTGCTCATTAGGTCCTGTCCTGTTGGCCAATCTGATTTACAGCTCTCATAAGGTCATCCCACAATGCTGCTCACTGTTCAAGATTGTAGCAACCCATTGAAAGCAGGATGTGATGGTGGAGTCTGAGGGCAGCCACTATAGCATCATTCTCTGCTGATGAAAATGATGGATGTCTCTGTCGGTACATTGTTCCTGCAAGACAACAAGAGGGGAACACATTACAGGACCGGATACATGGATGTCCACTATGTACAGACCCTACATGGCTTGCACTATCCACTGCTCCCTCACACGTCATACCCCACAGTTTGACAACACACTACATGTGTGGCTATCACCAAGATAGCATTACTGGGTAATGTTGCCATGTGTCATGTATTGTGGTGTGTCCCCTATGGTCAAATCCCCACTAATACGTCATATGGCCACTGTCAGACAAATAGCATTGTGCTATTACAACTATATGGAGACAGTCCAGCAACACCAGTGTGTCACAATGACAGACAGCAATGCACACCTGCTGTACTATATGTTCCCTGTAGGCATCATACCTCTCAACTATACAAATGTGTGCATAATGTCACCGTGTTTGCCTTATAGATGTGGTCCATTTTGCACAAACGTTTGGACATCTGACAAGTGGTTGTCAGATCACTGATGGTTGTTGTCAGAAAATTAAAACAGAATCAAACTGTCAACTGTCAGACCCCTCAGAAAAACACATGCTACAGTAATATCTGTTACTCTATTCACATTCTTACTTTGTATGGGCAATATCTATACTCTATCACTGAGTTTCTGCCTTTGTCCTCTCATTAATTATGGCTGTGTCCTGATTTCTTACTGTAGGGGGTTGAGAGGTATGTTAGACTTAGTTCTCAACCATTCAGGGACGAATGTCCACAAAACAGGGACTTACCAGAGTACATCATGGACATTCAGGGACACTTTTACAATGTTAGTACTATTTATGCATGACATTGACAGACTGAGAGGATGTGAATTATAGCACATCATTTGATGTTACAGGACTGTACAACCTTACTCACTGTCAGTATGTCATACGTGTAATCCACTATCTTTACTACACCAGCCAACTGATGTAGGAGGGATTGACAGGGACAGAGCAGAGATGTGATTCAAAACAGGTACAGTTGAGAGGCATGGCTGTAGGTGTTGTACAGCAGAGTATCACTGACATGCCAATATCATAGAGCTAATACAAGCCTACTGTTTTAATCCCCATTCCCCATACCTCCATCCTTCCATCTGCATCCTGTTTTATGGGGAAATCTAGTACATACCTGGTAGAGTGATGCCCTCCTTTGTTTGAAGCATTCCTCTGCAAATGCTTTGCACATACACTGTCTGTGTGAATAAAACCACATACATACCTGTTCCCCATAAGCAGTTGCTTGTCTTTTGTAGGTAATGCTCATTAAAAGGTAATTGCCGCCACACCAGTCTGTGACTCAGAATTGCTAACTGCATCCAAAACAGCTGAAATGCACTATCATTAGCCAATGACATGGCACCACAGTGCAATATATAAGGCCTTCATGTAGGTCTTGGCCCCTTTCTTAGTTTTGGAGATGGACATTACTGATGTGTGGAGACTACAGCATCACGGAGGGAGAGCACAAATACTTTCCACTGTAGAGATGTATGAAGTATGTGCATAGTTTTGCCTCATATCTTTGAGCAGTATCCCATGACATTGTGATCCTCTGGCAGTTCACTGGCAAACAATTTGGGTTGAGGTCAGTAAGGGGAGAGAGACATGTGACTGTCACACATCATACCTGGCAGAATATGCATGATAATGCTGTAACTGCCATTCTCTCTACTTGCTCACTATCTTTATAGGGGCAAACTGTGAAACATGTCCTTATCTCTGAACCTTTGTCCCCTCTTATGTATGGATGTGCCTGGATCACCTGTTATAGGGGGTTGGGAGGTATGGTCAGTCTGTAGCAGGTACCTTAACATATAGCTATGTATGCTCCAGGCTGTAGCTGCTGCTGCAGGTAAGGACACATATGGGGGAGTGTGAACACTTTGGAGGCCAGCAATCTGTGCATGTAGCTGTGGCAGCAGTGTCAGCCCTCTCATTACAGCAGAGCCAGGGTGAGGGTACCCTTTACAGTCCAATTGAAGCATGTGCATAAGGTACATCTGTTATTCAACAGTGCCAATAGCAGAGTAGTAGGTGACATTTAGGTAGGCTGTACAGATATGTGCAGTGTGTCCCTACCTACAGGCCTTTGACTTGCCAAACTGGGTGGCAGATAATTCAGTAGCAATAACCTATAGGGAACAAAAATTTCATGATTTAGTCATTACTTGCTGTCTGCACAACAACGTAATTGAAGTGCAACACACTGGATTCAAACCCAGGACTATGTGTGGTAAAATGTACTATATGCAAATTATTTAACAGACTGAGGTACTGAGTCAGTGCTGCAGCATGTGTATTTGCCAGATATATGTGCAGACATACTGCTGTGACAAACATTGCCTGCATCCATCAGTATGTGCATGGTTTTCACAGGCAGTTGTTCTGTAGCAGGGTCTCAGTTGAAGATATGTACTGTGCCACTGATGCCTTAACAGGTGTGTTTAAAGATGTTGCAGATGACAGGGAAGACTTACCTGCTATTGCAGGGCTCACATACTCAATTATTATGTATTTGACTGTCTGCTGGTGTAGTTTTACAGCAGAGTCCCAGGTACACTTTCATTTTTCCCATTAGGTTCAATTTCAGTCTGTCAGTGGCAAACAGTATGTTTTGCTGAAAACACCTGTTTTAATTAAGGTCTGTGCAGTGCAGTGGGTTAGTGCAGTACGCTTTAGTTGACAGGGACCAGGCTTCAAAATGTGGCAGGGGTGATTATTTTGTACATGTGCCTAACACTGTGAAAAACACATATGTTCATTAAAGCACATTAAAGCTCATTTAAGTGGGTTTGTGCATCGTGCCACTCTGTGGTGCTTCATTTAGCTCTACACAAACCCGCACTAAAAAATTAAAAAGAAAAGAAAAGAATAAGGGGGCGATAGGACAGTAGTGAAATGTGGGTCAAGCAGGGGGGAACATAGTGTAGGGATGTGCAGGAAGGATGTAGGAAAGAAACATCTTTCTATTTCTTGTACATAAACAGCTGTGCATTTTGACTGATTTTCTGGATGAAATTGGACTCTCAAACCCCAGAGAGAGGGGTGAGAACAACATAAGTGTTGTGTTGTCAAGCCAATTGGACCAGTCTAGCTGTGTCCAGTGGACACATGTACGAAATGGAGAGCTATCTATGGGGCAATATATTTTTTGTGGGACAGTTGCCCATTTTTTTTTTTTTTTTATAAGGAGAGAGTGGAATGTTGGGGAAGGGATATAGGTACATGTGGGGAAGTAAATTGGGTAGGAGATTATGCAGTTGCAGACAGACAGGACAGACAAGATAGCAGACAGGGGCAGTATGTGAAAACACAAAAAAAGAACCAGCTGAAATGTCCTCAAACAATTTAATGTTAGTGCTTTCATTTAGATAGAATATCTAAACTTCTTCAGACATCTTGTTACAGAATAAACTCAATTTTATACCAAAAATATCATCAGCTCAATCAAGAAATCCAATTAAGTTTTAAAACAACAATCCAAAAAGATTTATATATATATATATATATATATATATATATATATATATATATATATATATATATATATATATATATATATATATATATATATATATATATATATATATATACACACACACACATAAAAACTGCATAGAAATACTATACGTATATGATTTTCATGAATGTTAAAATAGTAAATGTAGTTTGCTTTGAGAAATGTTTTATAGAAGAGGATACCCTATGAATCTATTTGATCAAATTTACAGTGAAGTTTTAACTAAGAGAAATAATGGGCATTTTAAGCACATATTGAATAAGGGGTACAATATTTTAGTCAATACCTCCGATGATATGACCTATGTAAAAACAAAAACAAATAACATAGGGCCTATGTTCATTGCAACATAGTCCACTGACGCAGGGGCAATTTCAGATATTTTGTATAAGAATTGGGCCTTGATTGTAGAAGATTCCTACACAAATAAAAAGCTTGCAGAATCTTTACATATAACCTATAGGCGTGGACAAAATTTAAAGAATCTATTAGAATTACAAAACACTGTAGTAAGAAATGGCGGCATGTCTAAGTGTGGAAGGTGCCAGCAATGCCAATTTATACAAATAGGTAATAGGATTAATATTAGAGAAAGCCAATATGGGATAAAGAAAAAATGTAATTGTGAGTCGAAGGGGATAGTATATATGGCACTGTGTCAACAATGCTGGTCCTTTTATATACGAAAAATAGGGAAAACATTAAGACAAAGAATTTATGAGCATGTTTATCATATTAGTAAAGGAAACACTACAAATGCCCTAGCTAGGTATATTTTAGAATATCCTGCACACAGATTTCTTTTTACTATTTTACATCAAGAACAGCATAACAAAAGATGAGGCCCCTGGCAGTTAAAATTGGAGGAAAATGAACTCGTATGGCAAATTCTTACTTTTGCACCCATTTTCCCAGGTCGTAATGAATATGCCTCTATTATGTGCACTTTGAAACTTAAGGCACTAAATAGATGAATTTTTTTCATTCAAAATATATATTTACTATTTTAACATACACAACAATCATATACATATAGTATTTCTATGCAGTTTTATATATATATATATTATATATATATATATACATATATATATATATATATATATATAAATCTTTTTGGACTATTGTTTTAAAACAATTGGATTTCTTGATTGAGTTGACGACATTTTTGGTATAAAATTGAGTTTATTCTGTAACAAGATGTCTGAAGAAGTTTAGATATTCTATCTAAATGAAAGAACTAACATTAAATTGCTTGAGAAAATTTCAGCTGGTTTGTTTTTTTTTTTGTTTTAACAGTTTTTGCTGTTCTGAGGGGCAGTATGTGAGACATGAGAGGGTTAAACACCTTGGATGGGGAGGCTGTTGTGGAAATCGAGAAGCATGTACCTCCAGATGGCAGTAGCATGGCTGACATCCCCACCCATGGGCAGCTGACACTGCTTCTTCACTGCCCGAAAGGTGGATGTGCTGGAGGGTGGGTGCCAGGGCCAGCTGGCCCCACCAGGTTGTCCAGTCTGCCCTCAATCTAGTGCAGGCAACATTCATAGCTACTATGAAGAATCCTGGGCACCATGGCTGATAGTTGATCCTGGTGACTACCTCTCCTCTACCACTACTCCCAGGGGAGATGGGCCCTGTCCCCTGTGGCGGTTCCACCTGAAGGTGGTACAGGGCCAGCAGAGGGCACACCACCAGCTTGGATCCCAGATGTGCTAGGACCCAGTGCCATTGCTGGCTGAGGTAGGGTAGGTGGATCAGCAGGAACCAGCCTACCCTGAAGTTCTGTGGTTATGGAAGTAAAGCAAGACATAGAAGGTTAGTTATGAACAAAACCAGTGTTAGTAATAATAGCATGCCAGAACATTGGAAATAACCCCAGTACATTTCAGTGTATATTATGTGAAACACAGCAATAAATAACAGAACAGTCAGTATATTAACAGCATGCCAGTAACAGTTATGACATAAGGCCAACAGAATGGGTAATTCAACAGGATATGTTAATATGCAACCATTTTAATAGATGTTGTATCTTTCAGCTTTTCCCGGTTAGGGGTCACCACAGCGGAACTTCGGTCCGCTAATGATTGTCTGTAGATTTTTACGTACCGAGTTGCCAGCCCTGATACACAACCTTCAATGAAGGTACAACAACAACCATTTTAATAGATAACAATAATAAAACACATGCCCCAAAATAAAGTGTATGGAAGAATATATGTTAATAGTAAACCATAACCAATGAATAACAATAATAAATATATGAAGACAAGGGGTGGTGAGAGAGAGAAATACAGTCCCTTAATACAATTATAGGCTATAAAGTTGACAACAGTACTGTTATCTACCCTACAGGTCTGTCCTTTCTTTATGTGTAAAGTGCCCTATATTTGCTGTAGCACATACATACCTCTCAAGCTATCCGCATGGGACAGTATGAGCCAAGCAGTAACAACTGTGGGTACACAACTACACAGAACACTTGCACATCAGTTGTATCTATATAACTACCTAGGTGTACTGTGGGCTGATGTAGTGTTACTTTGCTATGTACATAATCGCAGTGATGATACATCTGTGACAGAGGGATTACACACTAGTAATTACATTCCATGACAGTGTGACACTTGAGAGACATGTATGTGCACAGCACAGAGAGTAAACAACTACCATGCCTTGCTTGGCAGGCATGGGAATAGAATTTAAGGAAACCAGTACAAACCATTCTTGTCAAATTCCCTGCATTTATCAGATAATTAAGAGTGACAAGTCAACAGTTCCCAACCACTCTTATATGCTGCTGTTTTCAACTAAACAATAACTTATTGACTTAAAATGATGACCATGAAATCATCACACATAATATGAAACTGATGTATAATATCATACCAAAGTTACATCTAAAATCAACTATCTAAATGTTTCAATTTTAAAAGACATTTAATAGAGCAGGCTTTGTTAATACCCATGGCTTTTATGACATTAAGCAACAGTTGCCATTTGAGCTCACATTTATTAAGATGTTCATTAATAACAAAGCCTCTTTGATTTCTACTAACCTGCTCTTAAACATAAAATTTAAAAGAATGGGTAGGTAATGAAAAATATGCTTAGCAAGGGCATTCTTCATGTTTTTCTTCCTGATATCTAAAAGGTGCTCTTAAACTCTCTCTTTAAATTTTCTACTCGTCTTCCCTACATAAAATGCTACACATTTTGTGCAGCTAGCAATATGTGCAACTTGGGAAGATTCACATGTAAAATGTCCCTTTAATGTTATTCAGACCTCATTTACCACTAAAGTATTTATAATATACATAAATGGGCATTGAGCACAATGACCACATTTAAACATGCCCTTTCTCCTATGACATTTAAATCTTTGTAATTCCAACATGTTTTTAGAGGGCCTGTCTTTTTTTGTATGTCACCACTGGACCCCTTCCCAACAAATCAACAATTCTATTATCACATGAAAAAAACTATTCAGTTTTTTTCAATATCTCCCACATATCATAGCTATCTAAAGTAAAGGTAGTAATGAATGCTCTCCCTTTTTCCTTAATATTAAAATTACTATTTTGATTAGTTATACTAGAAATGGGTTGATCCACCAGAGATTCATTCCCACCTTGTATTTCACCACCATTATTAGCCAAAATCAGTTTATAAAAAACTTGTAACTTTTTTTGAATTACTTCTTCCTTTATATTATGAAGGAAAGCTTTAGGCTAACCTCTGCTAAATAACATATGAGTGATTTTTTCACATTCATTCAAGAAGGCTGCAGTGTCAGTAATCATCCTCACTACTCTGACTAACTGATATTTTACTACAGCCTTCTTTTGATGTGTGGGGTGCCAACTGCTAAAATGCAAATAAATATTTGCAAAAGTTTTCATTCTATAAACATTAGACTGGCGGAAACTCAAGTCCATGTTTTTTATTAAATCCACATTCAAGAAGGGAATTCTATCAAATCCTAATGTATGGGAGAATTTTAAAATGCTGTTGTATTGCTGATATAATATATAAATTCTTCCAATGTATACTCCATATCTGTCCAAAGAATAAAAATATTGTCCGGATAATGGGTATAATATTTGCATGATGTAGCAAAAGGACTATTAAGAATAAATTTAGCTTCCCATTGGGACACAACCAAGTTTGCAAAGCTGGGGGCACATGCTGCCTCCATGGCAACACCCATAACTTGCTTGAATAATTGCCTTTCAAAAAGATGTGATTATTTGCAAAAACACTTCCATTAATTCCACTATTGAATTAATTCTATTAGTGGAAAAACTTTTTATTTCAAACAATAATTCTTCCATCCAGGCTAACCCAATATCATGTTATAAAAGTGAATATAAATTCACCACATCGATTGTTAAAAAAATAGTATCATTATCATAATGTAGATTATTAATATTAGCCAAAAATTCACAAGAGTCTTTACAAATCTGGGAAATGCAGGCAACACAATGCTTTAACAAAAAAATTAAGAATTTTGCTATATAATGTGTTTTTGATCTATTGGCATCCACTATAAGTCTGAAACTCAGATTCTCCAGCCTTATGTATTTTTGGGATGCCAAAACCCCCTGCTATAACTGGATGGTCATTCCACATGAAATCAAATTCATCTTTAGTCAACTGCCCTTGCAATAACATATCTTGTAACAACATGGCTATCTTGGTGAAATCTGTATTAATCTCATTATGAGAGACCTCAGTGTATACATCACTTAATAATAAAGAATTCATTTTTGAACAATAATCATTAGTGTTCATAACAATCAAACCAACCCCCTTATCTGGCTTCATTACCCTAATGAAATGATCATCAGTAATCTGTTTGAGGGGAACCATTTCTTATCTTGATAAATTAAAATATTTTTTTATTCTGTGATCTACTTAATTTATCTCTTATTTCTAACTCATAAAGCCTTTCAAATACTGCAATCAAAAAGTTCAGGCAGGGGGTCTGTGTAGAGCTGTAGCATTAGAAACTCTAACATTGTTGTTAACCAAGAAACTAGATTTAATTTACGAGTGTATAACTTCAAATCTATTAATACACTCACCAAGTTTGCTCTCCTTGCAGGGACAAAACTCAGACCTTTCAAAAGAAGATCTGCATGTTGGGAAGCAAGGAATTTAGTGGAATAATTATAAATCGTAAAGTACCTCTTTGTATTCAAAACAAAAACAGGTTCTGTAATAGAAAAATCAGAACTAGTCTCATTGTATCCAATTACTTCCAATTCCGCCACTTCTTGGATGCATTCTTCTTTGGCTTGCCCCCCTGCTTGATTTAATATTCGTTGTTGTTCCTTTGGTTCAGGTGCTGCAACCCCCCGCGATTATTTAAAATGCATTGATTTATGATGGATTCTTAGAAGCCAGCTCATTTAATACTAAGTAAATTCACCAATTTCAGTAATCTAACTCTGTCAACTAGTGTGTGGGATTAAAGCTATGAGCTATTAACGAGCTGCACCCTTCAGTCCAGATTTTGATTCCATTTGACTGCTGTTTGACTCTTTGCATGTCACTTAACCAGACAGTGCTCTGAAAAATTGGGCTAGGTTCCACAATGGACACCTAGGCTGCATGCCTATGAATCTATAGTTAGGGTACGTACAGCTTAGACAAAGAGTGGGTCATCTTTACTAACTCATAATGTAATTAATGAGGTTCTAGAATGTGATTCATACATTACTTTCCCTGTTGATAGGATTTGATTATCTAGTATTTATGTCAAGTGACACTCAACCATATAGTAGTTGTAGTTTGGATATGTACCCGTTCTCCCAACTTTCCATAAAATTCCATATTTCACAGTTTCATTGTGCAGAATTTGGAAAGTGACAGACTTCCCAAACACCCAAACTTGTAGTGCAATACTCTCAAACGTCTGTCCAGTCTAGTGAAAAGTAACCTACTGCATTCTCTTAACATTTCTTAGTTCAGAAAAGTGCAGAAACATTCTCTTTATGCATTTATACAGGTGTTTCATAGATTTATAGGTAAGTACTAGGCTATTGGCCCTAGGACCTATATAAGCCTAGCCAAAAAGGTACCCTGGCTTTCGCCATCCAAGAAAATTATTTTCCTGTGCCCCTGTCGAGCAGAGCCATAGAGGTGATCCCTGGGATGAATTTCGTATTCTGATGAAGTTTCCAGAGTGGAAACAAAAGCGCTTAATCAACTGAATTTTATTTTATAAACTGGTTCTAATAAACTGTTTTTTACTATACACGGTCGCTGACTGAACAGTTTTGTGCTTTGCAACTACTACGAACTGTGTGTGGGACTGCCTTCATTGGGATCCTGTTAAGTGGAGAAATTTTGAGTTATGAGTTTCCTATTTCCCATCCAATCATCAAGTTTTTCTTGAAGAGTGCTAATGAGGAGCTTTGTTTGATATAGATAGGTAGTTTGTTCCAGAGTATGGGAAGTCTCTGGGACAGGAATCTATCCCTCCAGCATGTTCTGTTTATTGTGGTTACAAGGTTTAGGTCCCTAGAGCGTGTAGCTTGGAGGGACTGGGATTTCTTTAAGTGGAGCATGTCTACCAGCTCTGGGTTTGACATAGCTTTGTATGTTAGGCAGAGATCGCCTCTGAGATTGCGATATGCGACGGAGTAAAGCTGGAGTTTTTTTAGACGGTCTGCGTAGGCCATCTGTTTGAGGCTGGTAATCCTTTTTGTGAGGTATTTCTACCTCACAATTCAAGCATAATCTGTTCCTGAACTGTGGTTGAATTGCAAAATGGTTGAATTGAGAGATGCCATTTCCCAAACAAATGTATGGAAAATGGTTTAATTCATTCATGGCTCAAACAAAATTAAAATAAAATACAGTAAAAAAAATATGTAGCTCACCATTATTACAAGTATAGAACATCTCTTAAATGGAAGAGAGGATGTAGAGGAGGGATGGAGGAGGAATGGAGGACTACTATACATTCCTAAAACTATGGCTCACATGTCACATACAAATTTATTGGATGCTAAATCCATCTAAGAATGCAGGCTAACATGTTTCCTGTCCAGCTAAAATGCATGCTCATTACATCATTGTGCAAAAACAGTTATGAAATGATTATATGTTGTCTCTGATTATGATTAATGTTTTATTTAGCTAACTTTAATGTGATATAAATTATAACTTAAAACATCTTACAACAGTTTCCTATCCACACCCCCAAAAGAAATAATAACACACAATACAGTGTATACTGGTGTTTCTGTTTTTTTAATCCCTCCCCAGGACTTTTCTCAGTGGCTCCCTACTTTGTTCATTCATTCAGGTGAGTCGGCATCATACGTTTGTGCCCATTGTCTCTGCCTAGTCCTACCAGTGGCCATATCAAAAACTAAACATGAGTCACCATATTTATATTACTTACAGAGTCCACTTAGTCTTTAGTTGTTGGAAGGAGAGTCTTCTTCACCCTGCCCTGTCTGTTCCCTCTGTTTTCTGGCAGGTGTAGGTGAAACAAATTTATTCTGAGTGAATTGTCTCTCCTTCTTTCTCAGGATGGTCTTGAAGTGGTGCTTGACTGTGTAGTTAAACAAGTCTGTCATCCTATTGACGTCACCTGTATTGTGGTGCCACACCAAGACTGTAGCCCATACCTTCTCCTAGTTGGATAAAAGTTCTTTAATGCAAGCTGTTGGCATAGGTCCTTTCTCCCTGGTGTCATCACCTTCAGAAGAAATTTCCCTTTCTTTGTCTTTGAACTGCTCATTGCAAAGTGCTGTAATTCCTTCATTGTGAGCTCATCATCATGGTCTTGTAGCAGTTCCTCCACATCCACTTCATCCACCTCCCCTATGTCCAGATGCTCTGCTGTGGAAATGATGTCTTGCAGAACTTTAGCTGCTTCAGCATCTTCAGCTGATTCATCCATAATTTCGTCCTGGGAAAAGGAAGAAAGCAGTTTCCTCCAGGCTGCATGAAGGGCTTTCTGTGACACTCCATCCCAGGCACATTGAGGAATGTTGAACTCAGTATTCCAGAATTCCTTCAGTGTTTTATCTGAAGAATGGGTCATGTTGAAGATCCTTGAGAAGAGTGATTTGTGTAGAGCTTCTTGAAGCAGGTATTGACTTGTTGATCCATAGGTTAAATGAGAGAAGTTGGGTTGGGAGGTAGGAACTGAACCTTGATGAAACCATACTCTGAAGGATTTCCTCTAACTCTAATGGGTGGGCAGAGGCATTGTTTAGAAGCAGAAGAGCTTTAATTGACAAATTGTCCTCTGTCAGGTATTTCTTGACACTTGGAGCAAGCTCCTCGAAAGTCCAGTCCTTGAAAGCTGACTGGTCTACCGAAGCTTTGGTGTTTTGATTTCCACATTATAGGTAGTTTTGATTTTATAATCTTTTTTCCAAAGCATCTTGGGTTTTCTGAGTGATACACCAGCAGAGGCTTCAGCTTTAAGTTTCCACTGGCAGTTGCTGCCAAGAGTAGTGTGAACCTATCTTTCATGGGCTTGTGACCTGGAATACTAGTTTCTTCTTGGGTAAGTCCTACTTGGTAATGTCTTTCAGAAAAGCCCTATTTCATCACAATTAAAAATCTGTTCTGGCAGATAGCCTTCTCTCTCTATCAATTCTTCAAATTCCTTGACAAATTTCTGTGCACCTTCTTTGTCAGCACTAGCTGCCTCTCATTTTCTCAGAACACTGTGGATGCCACTTTTTTTTTAATCTGTGGCACCATCCCCTACTTGCTTTAAATTCCTCTGTCTGCTGTGAGCTATTTCCTGGAGTTTTTTTTTGCAGGTCTTCAAAGATGAGCTTAGCTTTCTCACAGATCATGGTCTATGTTAATGGCTCTCCCTTCATCTGCATCTCCTGGATCCATACAAGAAGTATCTTCTTCATATATTCATGAATTATTTTTCTGTGGGTGTCCAAAACTGTTGTTGCTCCTTTTGACACCTTAGCGCCCATGATACTGTCTCTATTTTTTTCCAAAATGTTGAACCAGTAGACCTAGGCATGCCATACTATTCTGCTATTCATCCTATTTTACCTCCTGCCTCAATTTTACCTATGATTTCTTTCTTTTCAACGTTCAGCCATTTATTTTTTCTGCCAGTATCATGCTTCTTTGGTCTCATTTCTTCACTTCTTCACAACACTTAAAAGAAAAAACTACACTACATAAAAAAACAAGAACAGGTAACAATGAACAACTTTTCAGGCTCTTAATTGTGAAATGGTTGACTTGTGAGGTGGTTGAATTGTGTGGTACTCCTGTATTTAGTGTTCCTAAGTAGAAATAGCATGTCAAAGGACAGTAACCATAAAAAGGCATACACAGACATATAGTGGCTTATGTTTGTTTGCTTGTTTAGGAGGTCAGCCTTAATTATACCCTACTCAGAATCTGGCAAACCAACCCACAGGTTTCCATGTCTGCCTGCAAGCTAAAAACAGTTAACCATAATGATGGAAATGAGGTTTATCAGATGCCATTTTAAAAAGTCTTGTAATAGCTCCACTCCACCATTCCCAACTGCCAGGTACAAATAGTGAAAGACTTCACAAGTATAAAATTAATTTCTAGTTTCAGTTGATCAAGTGACTGCACATATAAGTCAAGTATGAAAAGTACCACCATAAACCTCTTGCTATTAGATTTCATATGTGAATCCAAAATACCTCAACTAGCAAGGATGAGAAACCATCTCACTGTGACATTATCAGAGGGGATTCAGGCTATGAGCTGCTTCCTGTGATCCAGGGTTCATTTCTCTCAGCCTACATTTGTTTGTTGTGCAACTCTGAGTAAGTCACTTAACTAGTCAATGCTTCTGGGCTTGGACCGAAAAAGAACAATATCAGTTAGTGCTCTACCCAGTTAAACAAATGCTAAATATAAAAAAATGAAAATGAAAAAATCTTCTCCCATAAAGAAATATGGGTAGTTGCCATCTCTTAATCATAATCAAAAATATTTTTATTGTGACTACCACCACTGCTGAGCCCATTAGTCACCTCCACATCCAGTTCCACAAATTGTAATCTATTCTTGGGCAAAACACAGCTACTCAGCCCCACCAAAATGTAGCTAATCAATGCTAATCTCTAACCCCCAAATCATATAAACTAACCATGTCAGATCTAAGATCTCAGCCATTCCCAACATACCACAGAAAAATAATGTGAGAGCATCCAGGCATCTCATTCCAACTGGAACGTATAGTCTTTCAGCACAGATATCATATAGTTCAAAAGAAGAAAACTGATTTATTTATTTATTTGCCTTTTGTTAACTGGGTTAGTCCACTGGGTTGGGGGCCCAATTTGAAGGTATTTAAATAATTTCATCTATGTAACTAGAGTTGTATATATTTGTATAGATGTGAGAGAGTGTGTGTGTGTGTGTGTGTGTGTGTGTGTGTGTGTGTGTGTGTGTGTGTGTGTGTGTGTGTGTGTGTGTGTGTGTGTGTGTGTGTGTGTGTGTGTGTGTGTGTGTGTGTGCATGTATGTTTGTATGGAGGTGATGTTGGAGGTGCTGTTGACTTCAAATCAGGGTGGGTCTACATTCAACAAAATGCAGCTAACTGAAATGAGGTCAGACTATATCAAGGTAAGCTCACCCTTGACTGTAGTTAGTTCTATATTTCTGTATATATGTTTTATCTACATTTCAGCAAAATAAAATGATGGGCACCCTAACCATTGAAATGAACAAAAAAAAAAAAAAAAACAATAAAATTACATCCATGCAGGACATTGACCTCCTCTGGTAGTTAATACAGAGGGTTAAGTCTGTGAGTTGTACTTTGTATGGTACAAGGTTTGGTTTTCTCAACCCTCATACCTGCAACTCTCAATATACTAACGATGGACACTACAGTAAAAAATAAAGAGACTCCACTAGTCTGCCATCCAGCAAAATTTAAATGTAATCAAAACAAAGCACAAAAAAACATTTTTGCAGAGAAATAAGATATAATAATAAATATATTTTATATATATATATATATATATATATATATATATATATATATATATATATATATATATATATATATATATAAAATCAAAACTAAGCACAAAAACAACATTTTTGCAGAGAAATAAGACCCTTTAAACCCCTTGTATGGTAAGGACTCTTGCCCCCATAACCTTTGTCTCTAAATATACTAACTCACAGATCACATTAAATTGAAGAAAAATAAAACTGCATTTTGTTAATAAAAGAGTGAATGTATATAATAAAACATCACTTCATTTATTCAATGAAGCCAGCAACCAAAAACAGACAACCAGTATTTCATACATGTATATTTATACATGTATGTGTATGCATGTATGTATATATATATATATATATATATATATATATATATATATATATATATATATGTATACACACATCCTGGGGATTTAATAAAATCCATATTGGAGTAGTGGAAGGTGGAAGGCCTACATGGAAGGCACCATGTTTGTGTATGCCCATGTATGTGGTACCCCCTTGGTAGTGTGCCATGCATATTAATAAAAGCGCGTTACTGAGGAAGAGCTCTGTACATGGTTAATGAATCAGTGTATGGAGTGTTTTACTGTGTCTGGAGATGAGTAACACACTCCCTGCAATGTCAAAGTGCCGGATACCAATCTATGCATATGTAATAAAAGGTTTTAAATATTTAATTTTTTTTGTGTGTCATGACATGCAGCAATGGAATGTGCCAGACATCTAAAAATAGAAACCAGATGCATTTAATAATAAATGCAAAGGCCAAGTTTAAGCATAGCTTAGCATGTTTGTGCAGTGCACCATGATGCTCAGCGGTGCTTAAACATAGTGGAGAGATATATAAGATAGTAAAGCAGTATTCCATGTGGCTACATAGCTGAATGGTTAGAGGTGCAGTAGGTGCAGATTTCAAATACAGAGACTATTTATTTTGTAAATACACATTATATGAGTTAAATCCTGATTACATTTTGTATGATTATGCAGACAGGTATATAGTGGAGAGATATATAAGATAGTAAAGCAGTATTCCATGTGACTACATAGCTGAATGGTTAGAGGTGCAGTAGCTGCAGATTTCGAATACAGAGACTATTTATTTTGTAAATACATATTATATGAGTTAAATCCTGATTACATTTTGTATGATTATGCAGACAGGTATTTATATTTATATTGCAAATACACATTTAGGAGAAGTAGTATGAAACCATGATTGCATTTTGTATGAATACACATACAGGTAATTAAGCATTTATGTTGCAAATACACAAATATGAGAAGTATGTTTAAACCCTTGATTGAATATTGTATGTATGCAAAGACATTTGTTATTAAGCATTTATGTTGCAAATTCACATTATGAACTCTTTATAATTATTTAGATATTATTATTTAAAACTCCTGCTTTTGCTGCACTCAGCTAAGCTTCACTAAGCATAGCTAAGCCTTGCCAAACACTGCTTAAAAAGGAATGTTTTAGCAGTGCTTAGCTGGTTTGTGCATTGCTAAGCAGTGCTAAGCAATTCCTGTTTTAAGTATTGTTCAGCCCAGCTAAGCAAGTTTGAGCACTGTTAAGCAATGCCAGTTTAAGAACTGCTCAGCTGAGCTCAATGGATTTGCGCAGTGCTAAGTGATGTGCCACATTTTTAAAAATTGCCCAGTGGTGGTAAAGGGTGGGAAAACAGGCTTATTTACATACAATAGGTGAGAATACAGCCATAATGTGTTGGAGGTTGAACTTGGCAGGAACTATGGCAGGAGTTGGAGATGGTGTGCACTCCTGGATGCAGCACTGGGGCATTTTGAAGTTCAGAGTCATGGTTGGACTCCTTGTGAAAAAACATAATGTCAGGCTACTGCAGGGCCAGTTCTAGGGATCAGAGTACAAGGCAGAGGCCTGGGACCGGCTGGCAAGTGATCTCACCAATGAAACTGGTATCCTCCACACAGGTGAGCAGGTGTGTCATCATTATGATGACCTGAAGTGTCGTAAGGGGGATCTCTTGGCCACCTGGGTCCAAGATGCTCAGTATGGGAATGTCCAACAAGTTTCTAAGTACTGTTTGCATTGTTTTACCAATAACTAATCTGAATGTGTGATAGACAGGTATGCATAATGATGTGTTTCTCTTCCCACAGCTGCAGAGGAGAGAGCTCACAATCTGGAGGCCCATGCAGGGTGCTTGGCCAGGCTGCACCATGAGTGTGGTGAGTACTGATGTATCTTGCAATCTATAGTCATATAAACAAGAAAGAATAAATTAGTTAGTGCCAGTAGGTGTATTCAGTTTTGAGTGTACTGCAATGGATGTGGTCATAGACATGGACTAATATGAGTGAGTATTGCCAGGTACAGTTCAGTAAAGATGAAAGCATGAATGCTGATAATTTTATGGAAATAAAAAGTTACTACTGCATTAATAATTTTAAGAAAAGAAAGCATTTCTACTCCATTAATAATGTTAAGGAAATAAAGTTCTACTGCATTAATAATGTTATGGGAATAATGTTCTACTGCATTAATAATGTTAAGGAAATAAAGTTCTACTGCATTAAAAATGCCAAATAAATAAAATGTTTCTACTGCATTAATTGTGGAATTACAGCTGTATTGAAACACTCACATTATGTGAACCATTCAGCAATAAAGACTGTAGATATATACCAATCACTGCATGACATCACCCCTAATAAAGCTGTGTTGTGCAATTGAGTGTATCTTATGCTACTAGTCATGAAACTGAGTATTACATCTGATGTGAAGTAAATACAGGAATAATACCACTAAGTGAATGAAGTTTAGCTAATAAAGTGTTTTTTGCTAAATCGTAGATGTGGAGCTGTACTACAATATATAATGCATTATGATAATTGTTCTGCACTATAAGATTCAAGCCAATAATAAGAACACACATGGTATATTGTGTATCTCAAGATTGTCTTGTGTTAACCATTGCATTTCAGCTATATGCATTCCTGCTCTTAGGTATGCTGCTGCAGGCAAGTATGAAACTGTAATAGCTGTAGACTGCAAATATACCTTCTCAACTGAATATGGATCAGGTAGCCAACCCAGTACTCGAATATGGTCTGTACACATTACACATATTCCCACCCACTAGAGGTTAATTGTCTATACCTGCATTCCATGTATTAATGCACAGTTCACCTACTATCTCTGTCATGCATGAATCTCATGTATGTGTGTTCAAGTGTCACTGTAGTCTTATATAACACTCTATCTCTATTATCAGGTTATATTTTGTTACCAGGTGAGCTCTAGGCACATATCAGTCAATCAATATTCAGCAGTGGCTCAGCAGCTCAGTTTGATAAATGCTAAGTGTGATGTGCATTTTGTCACACACAGACCAGGGTTCGACTCCAGGGACAAGTACTACTAAATATTTATAGAAACACTTATATATTGTTAACAGATGTTCTCCCCGCAGGAATTACAGGTAAATAAATGACTGTAGTAGCTGTTTGAATGGGTTAATAATTTGTGTGTTCAGATGTACCAGAGTGTTAACAGAATTCCCCTGCAGAGTGATAAAACATCAGTAAATAAAATCAACAAGTACAATACTAATAAAAGTTAATACATTACATAAAACTGTTTAATTTTGGTATTGCTATATGCCTGGTGTGTCTGTGGATGTCTGCTGATAGTCTAACCCCATGCCTGCCAAGGATGACATGATAGTCGTAAACCCTCTGTACTCTACACGATACATGTCTCTCAAGTGTCACGCTGTCACGAACTGTGATAACTGTTGCCAAATCCCTTGAAGACAGATTTATCATCCACTTGATTTATGTCAATAGCACAGTCGCACTACATTAGTCCACAGCACACCTTGGTAGTCATATATGTCTCCCTCACATGTAATAGTCCCCTGTAGTTGTGTACCTGTAGGTGTTACAACCTGGCCCAAGCTGTCTCATGTGGATAGCTTGAGAGGTATACAGGTGCTACAGAAGCTATAGGGCACTTGTATACATAAAGTAAGGGCAGATCTGTAGAGTATATAAGAGTACTGTTGCACACCATATAGCCTATACTGGTAGTAATGGAATGTATTTCTCTCTCCCCCACCTCTTATCTGCATATAATTTATTATTGTTATACATCGGGTATGGTTTAAGTTTAACATATATTGTTCTCAAAATGTTATGTTGGGCCTTGTGTTTTATTACTGTTGTGTATTATGGTTGCATACTATCATACCTTGCTGAATTACCGATGACCTTAAGCTGTTGCTGTTACTGGCATGCTGTTACAATGCTGACTGTTATCCCACTTATTTTTGTGTTCCATATGCTATGCACTGTTATGTTACTGGGTTATTTGCAACATTTTTCCATGCTGTTATAACTAACTAAATGTTATATTCATTACGAACTTATACACTTTACAATACCTGAACACCATAGCTCAATTGGGTAGGCTGGCGATCTACCTACCCTTCCTCAGCTGGCCCTGGCACTACCCCCTCTGCTGGTCCTGCACCACCTACAGGTGAAATCACCTCAGGGGATAGGGCCCACCCCCCAGAAACAGGTGTGCTGAGGGGGTTGTCACCCAGCGACAGCTACCAGGGATAGTGTGCAAGATTGTGCACTGCAGCTATGAAGATTGCCTGCTCCAGACTGAGGGTAGACTGGGCAATCTGGAGGGGCAAAGTGGCCCCAGTGCCCAGCCTCCAGCACAGCCACCTTTGGGGCAGTGAAGGAGAGTTGTTGACTGCCCATGGGTAGGTAGCTCAGTCTCACCATTGCTGTCTGGGGGCACTTGGCTCCCTGATTCCACAACACCCTCCCTGTCCAAGGTGTTTACCCCCCTCATGTGTCATATGCCACTCCTGTATGCTGTCTTGTCTGTTTGCAAATGCAGCCTCTCCTACCCAACTTACCTCCCTACACGTACCTATTCCCCTTCCCCAACATTCCACTGTCACCTTAAAAAAAATTATCACCTATCCCACAAAAAAAAAATCACCCCATTCATAGCTCTCCATTACACCCCTATGTACACTGCACACAATCAATCATTACATAAATTAATCTACGTAGTTATGTCACCCTCACTCCTCTCTCTGTGATGTGAGGCTCCAAATTCCAAATCCTCTACAACCTGCACAGCTGTTGCTGTACAAGAAATGGAGAGCTGTGGTTCTTTCCTACACCTGTCCTGCACATCCCTACTTGCCTTTCTGTATGATTTTCTCCCTGCTTGCCCTGATTTCACCACTTTCCTATCACGCCTTTTTTCTTTTATTTTTTTAACTTTAGTGTAGGTTTATTAGTGTAGGTTTAAGTGGAGCTAAGCAGTGCTGCATGCCACCCTGCACAAACCCGCTTAAAACTGCTTTAATCACCGTATGGGTTTCTGACAGTGTTAGACACATCTGCAGAATAATCATCCCTTTCAGGGTCTCAAACGAGGAACTCTGTCAACTACAGCATAGTGCATTAGCCCACTAGGCCACTCAGCTCTGAATTAAAGGAGGTGTTTCCATAAACATATCTGATTGCCAGTGACACACTGCATGTACATATAATGGGCAAATTGCCAGTGTACATGGGACTGTGATGCAGACACCAAACCAGTACACATCCAAATAAATACTGATGGATGTATGTGAGGCCTGGGATAACAGGTAGAGCTGTCAACTGCACAGACTGTTGATGAATGTCCATAGTTGTGCCACCTACTTTTGGCATGGGTTTCACATAACCTTTTCTGTGTGCTAAAGTACTGGCATGTCAGTACAGATTGAGGTTAGGAAATCAAGACAGACAGTTCAGTATAACACATTATACCCATCTGAACAAACATGCTAATGTGAATCCTGTGAAACAGACTGTATGCATGCACATGTATCCTGCAAATAGACCCAATGCAGTATTGGCTCAGTAGCTCAGTCTGCAGTCTGTTAAATTCTTAACTTACAGTACATTTTGCCACCCACAGTCCTGGGTTTGAATCCAGTTTGTTTTACTTCAATTACATGCTTGTAAATACAACAAATAATGACTGAGTTATGCAATTTTTACCAAAACAGGTTGCTGCGACCACAGACACTGCTACCCATGTTAGCACATCAAAGGTCTGTAGGTAGGGACACACTGCACAAGTATGTATAGGCTACCTATATGTAACCTACCACTCTCCTATTGGCACCATTACATAACATATGTACCTTAGGCACATGCCTCACCTGGATTGTTATGGGTACCCTCAGCCTGGCTCTGCTGTAATGTCACACACAGCTTGCCATCCTACAGTGTGTTCATACTGCCCAGTATGGGTCCTGGGCACAAAGCAGCAGCTGCAGTCTGCAACATATGCAAGAGTATGTTCAGCTACCCACTACAGACCTACCGTACCTCACAACCACCTAGAACAAGGGATCCTCACTACACTCATGCATGAAGGGGTGGGGGGAAAGTTCAAGCTACAGGGACATGTGTCACAGTCTTCCCCTACAAACATACACAACTGATAGACCAGCATCTACTGCTGCAGCATGCATATTCTGATGTGTATGACATATGACACTCACATCATACCTCTCAACGTTACCGATTTTCGCAGAATGTCCAAATTTTTTGCCTCATACTTTTGGGCCATTTTTCATAAAATTGTGGTTTTCTGGCACATTAGTGGTAAATCATTAGAGACTGAAGTTAGAAAATAATGACAGACATTTGAGTTTCAAACTTCATACCCTTCAGAAAATTCATGCTAATGCAAACCCTGTTATTCTATCAACTTTCTATGTTTGTAAGGGCAATATTTAAAATTGTCCCGATTTTTGGGCCTTTGTCCCACTTTTATTTATGGCTTTGTCCAGATTTCTTGCTGTAAGAGGTTGAAAGGAGTGACTCACATCTGTCTTGCCCCTTACTGACCTCAATCCACATTGTTTACCACTGAATTGCCACATAATCAGAAAGTCATTTGACAATGACTATAGCATGCAAACTGTGGATATACTAAATAAATCCCAAAAGTGGACAATATTTGTGCCTACTCTTTGATGCTGTAGTCTCCACTCCTCAGTAATGTCCATCTCAAAGACTAAGAAAGGGCCAAATCCTACATGAAGGCCTTAAATATTGCACTTTTGTGCCATGTCATTGGCTAATGAGAGTGCAGCTGAGCTGTTCTGGATGCAATTAGCAAGTATGAGCCACAGATTGGTGCACAGGCAATCACCTGTTATTGAGCATTACCTACAAAAGGCAAGCAGCTTCCTAGGCTGAACAGGTCTGTAACTTACTTTACAAAGGCAGACTGTGGTATCACAAGTATTTTACTACAGGTTTTTTACAGAAAATGATTACAGCACTCTACCAGGTATGTAATATAAGTCCCCATATAATGGGATGCAGATGGGAGTATGCAGTTATGTAGACTAGGGATTACAACAGTAGGCCTGTAGTACATCTCTGGAAATGACATGGTGATAGTCTGCTGTCTAACAGCTGCAGGTATGCCTTTCAACTCTGCCTGCTGTGACTTAGATCACAGTTCTGGCCCTGTCAATCCCTCCTACAATGGTTAGCTCCTGTATGGATGCTACTGGATTGTGTGTTAGACGTAGTGACAGTAAGTAATGGTAGACACAGCTGCCCTATCACATAATGTACTGTCATTCAGCTGCTCTCAGTCTCTGAATGTCACTCAGGAATACTTCAGATATTGTACAGGTATCCCTGATGTACCATGGCTAGGTCACTATTTTATCAACATTTTTATCTCATCGCGGGACAGCTATGGCTAGCATACCTGGCAACCCTGTATAGAAGGACTGTAGGTCATAGCCATTAGTACTGGGGGAACACAGGCCCAACCTCGGTGACAAAGTGTACATATTGATCATACAAAGTAAGGGTATGAATACATTAACAGAAATTACTGTAGCATAATTGTTTTCTAGGGTTCTGGCATGTGCCAGCCAGATTCCCCACATTGTAAGAATGACCATCGATTATTGTCCAACTATTTTCCAGACATCCATATGTGTCTGGCAAAGGGACCCCATATATCAAGCATGTGTACACATGTGTGTATGGGAGAATTAGGACACCTACAGGGAAGATACCCTACAGCACATCTGCGTTGCTGGACTGTCCCCGTACACTTGTAGTAACACACACCTATCTGTTGAACAGTTGTTCTCTGACATGGTACTGGGACATTGCCCAAGGGGACATACCACAGTAGATGGCATTGATGGGAGTGGGGATGTACAGCACACTCCATCACAGCACACAGGGACATAACTGGTATTGCCACTATGTTGCTGATAACCACATACATACTGTGTTGATAGATGACGGGGTATGACAAGGAGGTAGCAGTGGATAGTGCAGGCCAATTTGGATGGGCAGGGTCTGTATATAGTGTAGAGAAATGTATGTGGTCTTGTGATGTGTTCCTCTATTCTTGTCTTTCAGAGCACATGTATAGACTGAGGCACCCGCCATTTTCTTCCGCCAAAAATGAAGTGATCCTGGATGGCCTGCAACTGCATCACAACATCCTGCTGTCCAGGAGTCGTCCAAACCATCAGCAATGTGTGGCACTGTGGGCTGACCTTGTAACAGCAGTCAAGCCAGTAGGGCTACAAGACAGGAGCTATGAGCAGGTCCAACACCAGGTACTGACATGGTCAATGCTGCTTGACAAAGGGCCACTGCTGTGGCCAGGGATCGTGCTGTCACCAGTGGACAGCCTGCAGCAGTAGAACCATTCTTGGCCACAGAGAAATTCCTGGTGAACCTGGTATCAGCTGCCAGCTCCCAAGCATCCATCACTCCATACATCGTGGATGTGGGTGCCACAGCATCCACAGCAGAGGAGCATCCAGGTAAGCCTCCTGTGTTCATCACTATAATACTGTATCAGTCATTGTGACAGCCACTGTATACCAATTCACAGATGTTGGGTCAATCTGCATCGGGGGGGTTTGTTTTTAACACACTCTTGTGCACACATACACAGAATGTTTGCAATATAGGCAGTAGCATATTAGCTACTGTACATGTGGATATACGCACATGTTACCCTATAACATGCCTCATTTGGTGTTGCTGACAATAACTCTCCTTCACATTTCTATAGGTACATCAGGTGTGGCCAGAGTCCAACATCCTGCACCCAGTGAGTGTGATTCTGTTTTTGTATGGATCATATATACCCTAACAATCTTAAAGGCTTCCATTTAGCTGTACACACAAATGATATGCTTAGCCAGAGTTCACTATTTGTATGTTCATTTCTGGAGGGGTTAACTGAAGTGCATTGTATCGGTAATCACAGTGGTGTATGTGCAGGAGTTGTAACATATTTGCACTTATCTTTGTGAAGGTCTATGCAGTCTGCTATACAGGGGGCATTAGTATGCTCAAAATTGTTGCACTGTGTTTTAGGTGTAGGTCTATCACACACACTGACATACAGCTTACTTCACAGGTGTAAAATACTGACAACATTAACCGGGCGTAGCTGCGGTGCATGTGGTTTAATTGACTTGTCATGTCTGTGCAATTTATAGTCTGTTTGTGTGTTGTGCATGGGATCAGGAATAACATGTGGTATGTGTATTGCAGTTGTGGCACCTCACCTGTATATGTGTGTGTGTGTGTGTGTGTGTGTGTGTGTGTGTGTGTGTGTGTGTGTGTGTGTGTGTGCGTGTGTGTGTGTGGCTCACCATACATAATAGTGCAGGTAGTAATGTACATATTTTGTCTTCCTCCTCACAGGTGACCATGAGGGATGGAGTCTGTCCCCCTCACAGCTTGATGTCAGTGTCTTATTGGACTCTGATGATGATGCTAGCCATAGTGAGACACAGGTGGGGTTTTCAGGGGCTGAATCTGTCCCATCAGTTGACATCCCACTTCCTCCCCCATTGTCCACGCACACAGTCAGTATGCACACACATACCCAGTCCTCTACGGCCACAGATATCAGACAGAGAGTAGCGCCATCGAACAGGAGAGTGTGGCAACAATGGCTGGTGAGGTCCCACATGGACAGATTGACAGGGGTACTCATAGGAGGACTGCTGCCTATCCACCACCTGTCACAGGTGTCAAATCACTAGTCACTCGATGCATGTTTGTCCATCATGGAGGCACAGGCACATTCCAAATGCAACACCAGACAGATGTGCAGGGTCATGGATGCATCACTGTCTGACATTCATGATTCCCTCCACCACATTGGTGATGTCATTCATCATTTCACTGATGTAGTGGACAGATGGTGGGGTGAGACATTGTCAGTCCTTGACTGCACATTGTGTGTGCTACAACATGTGGTGGGAGTAGGTCATTGGACATGTGGATGTAGGGCAGCAACAACAGCTGCTGAGAGTCCAAGTAGCCATGCACACTCATGTTACCAAAGTGGCAGTACCTCCAGCACTACAGAAGGGAGGATGCTGTCAACACCACAGTGTGGCAGACCATGGGCACATGGTCCTGGCTGGTCCTGTGAGGGACACAGGCCCAGCAGACAACAGTCATCAGCAGTGACTAGTACCCTATCTGCTCCTGAGCATGGTGGTGCCAGTGCCACTCCTCCTGGCAGTGCCAGTTCCTATGTCCATGGCCAGAAACAGTGAACTGTCCATTCTGCAATGTACGGTCCATACCTGTCCAACATATCCACGTGAAGGACTAGCACATGGCTTGACTGTGTATATGCACACACTCATACATCAATGTCACATGCAGGTCACCAACAGACACACACGGCACCTTCCATGACCCAGCTGACCACCACTCCTTCCTGACTCCCACACATGATGTCAACTGTTTGGAACAGCCTAGGCCTCTGGCACCCCCAAATCACACCCTGTGCATGTGATGATATCTGTGCCACATCCCTGCCATCCATACCATCGATGCAGGGACATGCAAATATGTGTCTGATGCACAGGGTGACTGTAGTACATTACTTGACATATTGTAGTGTGTTTGTGTTATGCCATGACATGTGCTGCATACTGGCGTGTGTGATGGGTGCACATCAAAGTGTCTGTACCGTTGTTGCAGGATGTTAGATTGGCAGTGGTGTTGCAGATTGACGGATGTCTCTCAGAACTTTGTATGTGTCTGTTGCAGGGGTGTGGGTGGCTACACTGTGGAGACTTGGTAGCAATACAGCAGCTCAGGATGGCATGGTAGCAAAGCAGACATATGACATCAGCAAGGTATGGCTGTATATGTGCATGGTTACCTAGGGGCGCATGTGTAGAACAGTGTGTCAGGGTGAAGGAGGCAGACAGCATACTCCTGCATGCATACCCCGTGGCAAGGCATGCTACCCTTGAGAAGTGTCACCTGGGTGTTCTGTACCTACAAATGTAGGTGGTGGCAGATATCATTTATGGCTAAGTAGTTGTGGTCTATGTAGGGCCAGTAGCTACTCACAAGGTCTTAAAATGTATAGCCATAACATACACATAGCCAAGACAGACACACTGCTGCAAGGCAAACAATTCATCAATGTAATGGTGTTGACTTACACTAATGAATTTGATGGCTTAAGGGAGATTTTAAAAAGAAATTGGACTATTTTTTTTTTTCAAAACAGGTTTATTGTTTTAACATATAAGAGAAATATCATAACAATTTTATACAAGTAATTAAAATAGGTATTATTATAATATTCAACAAAACAACTAAAGTATTTACAAAGACATCCACTACAATCAGATCAATTAATTAAACTAAAATAATTGAAATTAAATTTTTTAACAAATTTTGTAAATTATCCCATACAATATAATATGATGTTTTTCTAGTTGTTCTCATTCTAATTGTGCTTATTTCCATATGGCACATTATATTCATAACATTTTTAAATTCATTGAACGAAGGAGGTGTATCTGAACAATTTCTAGTTATTATTTTCCTGGCCACTGCTAGGATAGACCATAACAAGGGAAGCTTAATCTTTTTAACACATTGAGGTACAGGTGTGTTGAATAATATAAGAGACTTAGAAATAATGAAATTATCTGTAAAAGAGCCTGCAAAATTCATTAATTGACTTCCAGTATTCTTTCAACTTCATACAGTCATAAAACATATGAGCCCAGTCAGCATTAATTTCTACATTACATCTCTTACATAGATTATCTTTATTATTTATTTTATTCATCATCAAAGGTGTATAAAAGATCTATGTAAAATTTCCATGTATAAAGTCTCCAGACAATGGAAGATGTAGTTCTATAAGCAGATTCCAATATATATTGTTTATCTTGTTGAGTTGGTGGGTCCCCATTAATAGAGGTGAAATAATTCCAGTATGAATCTACACTGTAAAAGTTTGTCTGATAATTTTATGTATATATGAAAGTTTACTTTATCAGAAACTTTATGCTGTAAATTTCATATCAAGTAATCAATCAGTTTTGGAATAGATTCTTTAACTGTTATAGACATTAGATCTATTCTATCAATTATATGTTGTCTAAAGATCTGAACCTCTAACCAGCAAGTTTCTCTTAGATCAAATTCTTGTTTTAAGAAATCTAGATTTTTAACTTTATTATCAGATATCAGCTGATACCAGTACTTTAGATTATTATCTATAGCTAAATGAGCTCCTTCAGAAGTAGATGACATAAGCATACCCTGAGTATACATTATAGGAAATACAATAAAATTCCATTCCCTATACTTAGGGTGCATGAATATAAAGTTACGATAACTAATAATAATATTTAATGGGTAACAAACCATATGTTTAGGTGTAATAGGTGAAGTACAAAATTCCTTTAGCAACCACAACATGGAGTTATTTACAATCATATTTTTATGTGTTAAGGAGATTTTCATGAAGTGCATACTAATTAGCTCCCAATAATCTTTCCATTTATGACTGATCTATTAATTTATAATAGAAGAGATAATATATAAATTAAAGTCTGGAAAAGAAATACCTTGAGACCAGCTATTAGTATGTTTCTTTAATGCAATCCTAGGTCTATTAAAATTTAACATTAGTGTATTCAGTTTCTTGATAGTTATTTTGTTTGATTGTATTAAGTATAAAATCTTGGGGAATTATCATTTTAATAATTGTAAGTCTTATAGGTAGTATTTTAAAATTGGACTATTTTTGAAGTCAATCGAAACCACATTACTGCAGTGGGATAAAGACCAGTAGTGATATACAAAAAGCTCCTAGTTTTAAATTGATACTGGAAAGAATGGGAAGATGTGAAAATAAGGGGAGAATGGCCAAGTGCGGAAGCTGTAATCAATGCAAGTATGTAATGGAAGGTTCTTCCTTTAATATACATGGCTTTGGGTACATAAAACCTAGTGGCAGGTTTACATGTTCCACCAAGGGCATTGTTTATCTAGGGTTATGCACACTTTGCACAACATTCTACATAGGCAAAACTAAATGTAAATGCAGGCAAAGGATATATCGACACATATACAACATCAAGTAGAAAGATGAAAACAACACCCTATATAGGCACATTAAATCCAACCCTATGCACCAGTTTAAGTTTTGTATTATTCATCAAGTTAACCTAGGTGAGTGGGTGGGACCCAGTGATAATTTTTAGACTTTTTAGAACTTAAATGGCAACTTAGGACCAATGCCACCCAGCCACCAGATTTAAATGAAAATGTTTCAATTTCCAGCATACTAAAACTCAAAGCTGGATATTATTTGGGGTAATTATGCATTGATAAAAAACAAAGCCAGCAGACAATGGCAAAACTGTGGGTTTATTAGACTCCTTTAAAACACATAGGTAGTCAAAAGCAACAAACCGGTTTTGGCTGACACTATTACTTAGCCTTCCTCAGTGTAAAAAGTAAGTAATGTTAGGCACATTTAAATACTGTTCATGTGAATGCATATCCAACAACCATTGGTTCCTCACAAATTTTCATTTAATCCAGGTGAAAATAATGCATCCAATTTTACAATCCATTTCTTTTCTTTCAAATTTAAAAGGCTATGCCAACTCGCTTTAGTAGCCCTATTGCCCATGATTTTATCTATAACTGTGAATTTAAAGGAAGCACTGGGGTGTTTGTTAGTATGTTTAAATAAGGCATTAGTAGGTTTTTTTGTTCCTGATTTCAATTAGATATTCAGAAATACAGATCCTTAAAGGTCTAGAGATCTGACCAACATAGAATGCAGAGCAGGTACAGGTAGCTAGGTAAACCAGCCAATCCGACCCACAGTTAGCAAAAAAACAGATATTAAAAATATTGCCTGTATTGTGACTAGTAAAGTCCTTTGTTTTACTTTTTGTATCACGGAGTTAGGAAGCAGCCATTTTGTTGCGACTTTCCTGCTCGTCAGTACAAAAAACATTTGGTGTGCTATTATTTGATTTAATACGAGGATCGGGAACCAGGAGGTGACTCTTTTTCTATTTTTGTGTCTACATTGGACTCTAGGAATATACAGATTAGTTATGTGATTCTTTCACTTTGCCATCTGTCAATTTACAAGACTGCTGAAGAATTTTCTGTTGAATACACGGACTTATTGGCTCAATAATAGGGCTATTGACATCTGAATATATTATCAAGGACCTACACAATATGTACTTTTAACTTGGGTTTCATTTATCAGTGCCTTATGTTAAATTGGGTCATGCGGCGATCATTTAGCAGTTGTTTTTTGATGTTGTAACCATATTTTCTGCTTTTTACAAGTTGAGCTTCTCGTATTGACATTTGGACATTATTATATCTTTTGAGGGTGGCTATTATTGAACACTGAATGGACAATCTTGTGTGGACTATGAATGTTCTACCGCCTTTTAAAAGTGACATGGAAGGGGGCTAGTATCTGATACTGGATGCTGCTATTATAGTTATATCAGTTTTGTCTTTCCATATGTGCTTGATTTAAACTAAACTCTGGACAGTATGTATGTTTTTCCATTCTGGCCTGTCTAATCTTGTTTAAACATTAGGGCTACACATTATCCAAATGTTGATCTTTATGTATGTATTATAACAAATATGGTTTGATGGTATATATTTAAATGCACCAACTCGTTCCATTATATTGTTATATATTGGGAATCAATAGGTGTTTATTTTTAGGTTGGGTCTTTTTAGGTTGCGTCAAGCCAAGTCAATATTCATCTCAGTGGTTTTGAATGTATGTTAACCCTCTGATCTAGCAACAATTTTAGCACCTTGGTTTGAGAATAACTTTTTGGGACATTATATACATTTTTTGGTATTTTTGCATACTTCTATGTACCTCGTACACTGTATTCAACATTCTTGGGTAGACTAAGGGCTCTGGTTAAAATTATTTATTCTAATTATGAATCAGTGCTCAGCATGTCATTTTGGTGACTAATAGGTGACGATTATTGTTGTTTATCAGATCCCTGGCCAATAGCTAATTTTGGACTAATTTCCATTTTTGGTGTAAATTTCTCTTTAAATGGTCTGTATGTTTGACCTTATTGAATGGGGCTGACAACCCTTTCATTTAGCTGACAAATTCTGACAATACTTTGCAAACTAGAGCTCTTTATAGGGTCTTATCTTGACCATTTGATCTGCAGTTTTTGGTGTGGGCATATTTTTTTGCAGTTAACACTCTTTGGGGTGTTCCAGCAGTGTGGATCCATTTTTGTTCTTTTCACCAGTCACAGCAAGGGCTATTATTGTTCGGTCTTTAATATTGACAGCACACGTGGACATAGCATTGCTCTATGAGCATAACATTTTTTGGTGTCCTTTCGGAATTGTAAGCAAGGGCTATTATTGTACTTCTTGGCTAAAAAACAATTAGATGGTAGGTTTATGTTCCAATCCGAACATAGCATTGTTGTATTGGTTAAATCCAATTGTAAGTTAGGCCCGTAGAAGGCTTTTTGAACATTTTGGCGAGTGATTAATGCCATACACTGTTGGGCTGAATACAAAAGGTATCATTCCTTTGTTGTAATTTGACTTTTTGTCGCACCAGGAACAGCAGATTTGGCACTTTATTCATTGATCAATAGGCCAATTGATTTATATTCATTTACGGACAAAATCTTTTGCTACTTCTATTGCCATGGATTTGTCTAGCATTTTGAGGGCATTGTCAGCCGATAAGGATGATTTGGGTGTTTTTGGTTTGGTCATTGGCAATGATACACATAATAATCCTATCCCGACAACTATGGAGGCTTCTTGTGAAGCACATTTTCAGAATTTAACCAAACAAATGCATTCACTTAGAACCAATGTCTGGCATGCAAAATTATTCAAGGCCTATTTGGCCAAAGATATGGCTCCACGTGGCTTGAGGGTTCGCCTTTAACCTTTGGTGGGCAAAATTGACAGTGAATTGATTGAATAATGGGTGAATGCCCAGCAACAAGCATCAATGGGCTTTGTCAAAATCCTATCAGCCTATTATGATAGGACCATTAAAACGGAAATGGTGGAAGTCACCAAGTTGTGTGAGATTACCAAAACATATGAGGGATTACCAGCATACCAAATTTCTCTCAACAAATTAAGCAAGGATTTGGTTAATTTGGAGCAATATCGTAAATCTAAGAAGATGAGAAAATGTCAGAGGGACTTAACAGATTATGAAAAGGGAACTCAGTTTAACAATATGAGTAAACAGGTTAGGTTTAATGATACGGTCAAAAAATGGTGATAAACGTAAGAGACCCAGATCAATCTTGAAAAGAGTTTCACAGTCCAGTTCCAGTTTTGAAACTTCTGATGAGGCTTCATCATCTGCAACAGACCCTGACACACAGCACCTTGGAGATTCTCCTACAGCTAAACGAGCTAACCCTTTAGACAATGGCAGGTCGAGGGGGTAGGAAACACACAAAGAATAAACAATATCGATGGCCTACTGGAACTGATGACACGGATATAATAGATCAGAATAATGTACTAAACATTTCCAATGTATCGCTGTCTGACATACAAATAAAAGTGTTGAACAAGGGACTCAGTTTTATTCCTAGTTTCTTTATGTCAGAAGACAAGCTAGCTCAGGATGTTATTGCCTTTTGTAGATTATTACATTTAAGAATGTTCTTCAAGGACTCTGATAATGTTGCATGCAGTGATAGATTTCAATATCACAGGTCCAAATTTACACCCCCCATGCACCCCCATGTGTTGATGTTTCAGACTTCTGTATTGAAGGATTTACATTACAAGTTTAGGGAACATATGTGCAAAACTAACAACTTTTCTAAGACTTGAAACATTAGCCTTACAACAATTGATTGAAAACAGGGACTTGGTTATTTTACCTGCAGACAAGGCGGGAGCGGTGGTGGTCATGAACTGGACACAGTATAATGAGGAAGCATTGAGACAATTAAGGGATGGGCGCTATTATATTTGCATGCTCTTAGATCCCACCTTCAGGTTCAGGAAGGAAATTGACCAATTTTTGAGATTAGCCAGGGAAAAAGGTATTATTTCTGATCAGGATCAATACCATTTAACGGTCACGGATCCTACTAATCAGTATATATATTTTCTTCCCAAAATACATAAAGACCTGAACCATCCACCAGGTAGATCTATTGTCGCAGTTAGGGGCTCTTTGACAGAACCCCATCCTAATTCCTCACTAGACATTTGCAACCTTTATGTAAGTGGGTAAAATACAGATTGCAAGACACCACAGAGTTTCTCCAAATCATTGCAGACACCCAACTAGAACCTGGGTGGTTACTCTGCACTCTGGATGTCTCTGCCCTATATACCAATATTTCCCATTGGGCAGATTTGGATGCCCTGGAGTATTGGTTACGGAGGTCTGAATTTTACTCCCTAGGTTTCAATACTCTTTTCATTGGGCTTGCTGAACATGTATTGACTAAGAATGTCTTTTATTATCAAGACAAATGTTATTGGCAAACTCAAGGGACAGCCATGGGGGCATCATTTGCCCCAATTTACGCAGATTTGTTCATGGCCTATGTGGAGGAGTTTTTGATTTATGATAATAGTCACAATATATACCTGGATGAAATCGACATCTGGAGAAGATTTTTGTATGATTGCTGGATGGTATGGATGTTGGATGTTATATATCTAAGGGAATTTGTAGAGTACTTGAATGATAATAAGTGGGGTATCAACTTTACAGCCAATTATCGCTCCCAGAGTATTACATTTTTGGATGTATTAATCACGAGGAATGAGGATCTTGGAGTGACTTCTGTGTGGAGTCTGCATGTCCTCCCCGCGGTCGAGTGGCCTCCGAAAGACATACGTGAATGGGCGTGCCTTCGCTGAAGGTTGGGCATCAGGCTGGCAACTCAGCACCATAAAAATCTACTGCCAATCATTAGCGGACCGGAGTTCCGCTGTGGCAACCCCTAACCTGGAAAAGCCGAAAAGACAAACAACAAACCTAGTGACACAGGTATATTGTAAGTACCCCCAGTACAATTCCCTTCTCCATGCCTCCAGCTATCATCCGCCCAACATCTGCAGGAACATACCCAAGTCCCAGTTTCTCAGAATGTAACTTATTTGTTCGGAGGATAACACCTATGAACATCATAGGCAGGACCTTATATCTAGATTTAAGGCTAGGGGTTATGCTATGGGGCATGGCCTAGGTGTTAGCAATATTGTCTCCACTATGTATAGGTGGGAGACTTTACAGTACAAATAAAAATCAGTGAATAATCAAGCAGTCATTTGTCTAGTGACCACTTATGGCAGAAATATGGATCTTTTACTCAAAAGCGTGCAGAGACATTGGAATATATTACAGGCTGATGAATATTTTTCTACGATTTTGGGTGACAGGTGTCTGTTTTCATTTCATAAGGGGAGGAATATTGGTTCCCAGCTGAGCCACTATAAGCACATTCTCGGAGGCCTCAATAATCTTAGTCAAAGAACTTTGACTGGGGATCCTCTAGTAGGTTGTGTACCATGTGGCCATTACACTCTTTGTAAGAATGTTAGCAAAACAAAAACTAGTCACAATACAGGCAATATTTTTGATATCCGTTTTTTTGCTAACTGTAGGTCGGATTGGCTGGTTTACCTAGCTACCTGTACCTGCTCTGCATTCTATGTTGGTCAGACCTCTAGACCTTTAAGGATCCATATTTCTGAACATCTAAGTGAAATCAGGAACAAAAAAACTACTAATGCCTTATTTAAACATATTAACAAACACCCCAGTGCTTCCTTTAAATTCACAGTTATAGATAAAATCATGGGCAATAGGGCTACTAAAGTGGGTTGGCATAGCCTTTTAAATTTGAAAGAAAAGAAATGAATTGTAAATTTGGGTGCATTATTTTCACCTGGATTAAATGAAAATTTGTGAAGAACCAATAGCTGTTGGATATGCATTCACATGAACAGTATTTAAATGTGTCTAACATTACTTACTTTTTACACTGAGGAAGGCTAAGTAATAGTGTTAGCCGAAACCGGTTTGTTGCTTTTGACTACTTTGTATTTTATAGGAGTCTAATAAACCCACAGTTTTATCATTGTCTGCTGGCTTCAGTTTTTGTCTTATGCTCTTGGTGTTTTGGAGCCTTGCAGCTGCCGTACATGCAGGAAACATTTTACTTTGGGTTTAATTATGCATTGATGCCATAGGGTATGTATTTGACATGTGTCACATAGGGTAGGAAAACATTTTTAGTTAAGAGTATTATATAAAAAACTGAAAATGTTTTTAATTTTAGCTGCAGTAATCTTTCAAGTGCACTGCGCATTGTTGTAAATTATTTCTTTGTAACTGTTACATGTTTTTGCTAGTAGGTTTTACAACATAGTATATGTTTATGCAGGCACTCTGAGGAAATTTTACTAATTTGAATATTATTTAATCAATTAATTTAGTATGATGTATAAAAAAGGCGTCTTGACTTATGGATAATTGGTCTGATGAAGTCCAGTTACCAGAGGAAGAAAGCGCTTAACCTCCATTGTTGTTTTATGAGTCTTTTTAAGTAATAATTTTATGTTTTGAGCAGCACTCGACTCTGAAGTCTTTTCCCACCAGTGTGACTGTTCTTGGTTTCTGGATTGATTTTGTTGCTCATATATAAATATATATATATATATATATATATATATATATATATATATATATATATATATATATATATATATATATATATACACACATATGTCAGGGACGTAACTGCAGTTGTGTGTCTGTGTTATGTGACTCTGTTATATAGATGTATGTGGAGGGTCTATATCACTTTACACCTTTATCTCTCTCTCTCTCTCTCTCGCTATCTATATATATATATATATATATATATATATATATATATATATATATATATATATATATATATATATACATATATATATATATATATATATATAGAGAGAGAGAGAGAGATACAGTGGATATAAAAAGTTTACACAGCCCTGATAAATGCCAGGTTTTTGTCATATAAAAATGAGACCACAATAAATCATTTCAAAACTTTTCCCACCTTTAATGTGACCTATAAACTGTACAGTTCAATTGAAAAAGAAACAAATCTGTTAGGGGAAAAGATAAAAAATAAAAAACATACAATAAGCTGTTTGCATAAGTGTACACACCCTTAAACAAATACTTTCTTGAAGCACATTTTGATTTAATTACAGCATTCAGTCTTCTTGGGCACACACCATCAATTAAAGAGTCTCTTATTAACCCCAAATAAAGTTCAGTTGTCCTAGTAGGATTTTCCTGACATTTACTCAGTTGTCTGCTACAGAAAAAGCCATGGTTCACAGAGAGCTTACAAAGCATCAAAGGGATCTCATTGTTGAAAGGTATCAGTCAGGAGAAGTGTACAAAAAAATGTCCACAGCATTGGATATACGATGGAACACAGTGACGACAGCCATCAAAAAGTGGAGAAAATATGGGACAACAGTGACATTGCAAAGAACTGGGCGACCCTCCAAAATTGATGAAAACACAAGACGTAAACTGGTCAGGGAGGCTGTCAAGAGACCTACAGCAACACTGAAGGAGCTGCAGGAATTTCTGGCAAGTACTGGTTGTGTACTACATGTGACAACAATCTCCCGTATTCTCTATATGTCTGGGTTATGGGATAGAGTTGCAAGATGGAAGCCTTTTCTTGCACAGAAAAACATCCAGGCCCAGCTAAAATTTGGAAAATAATACATCAAGTCTCCCAAAATCATGTGGGAAAATGTGTTATCGTCTGATGAGACCAAGGTTGAACTTTTTAGTCACAATTCCAAAAGGTATGTTTGGCGCAAAAACAACAGTTCACATCACCAAAAGAACAACATCTCCACGATGAAGCATGGTGGTGGCAGTATCATGCTTTGGGATTGCTTTTCTTCAGCTGGAACTGGGGCTTTATTCAAGGTGGAGGGAATTATGAACAGTTCCAAATACCAGTCACGTTTGACCCAAAACCATCAGGCATCTGCTAGAAAGCTGAAGATGAAGAGGAATTTCACCTTTCAACATGACAATGACCCCAAGCATACATCCAAATCAACAAAAGAATGGCTTCACCAGAAGAAAATTAAAGTTTTGGAATTTCCCAGCCAGAGCTCAGACCTAAATCCAATAGAAAATCTGTGTGGTGACCTTAAGAGAGCTGTGCACATGAGATGCCCTCGCAATCTGACAGATTAGGAGCACTTTTGCAAGGAAGAGTGGGCAAATATTGCCAAGTCAAGATGTGCCATGCTGATAGATTCCTACCCAAGAAGGCTGGATGCTGTAATTAAATCAAAAGGTGCTTCAACAAAGTATTAGTTTAAGGGTGTGCACACTTATGCAACCAGCTTATTGTACATTTTTTATTTTTTTCCCTAACAGATTTGTTTTTTTTTTCAATTGAATTGTACAGGTTATAGACCACATTAAAGGTGGGAAATGTTTTGAAATGATTTACTGTGGTCTCATTTTTTTATATCACAAAACCTGGCATTTTAACAGACGTGTGTAAACTTTTTATATCCTCTCTCTCTTTCTCTCTATAGATATATATATATATATATATATATATATATATATATATATATATATATATATATATATATATATATATATATATCTGTACCACATACAGATAGAGTGGGTAAGTCTGTGTGGGGGGACAGGGAGAAACAGCTATGTATACATAGCTGTCTGTATGCACACACTTATTTCATACATCAGTTCCTCAGGCAAAGGAGGAAACAGACATGGGCTCAAGTTAGTTAAGTGTAGGAGCATGCTCAGTGTGACTATCAGTATTTACAAGGTGACTCCAGGGCAGACCTACCAGTACTCCAGTCCAAGATTCTGTGTGCCGCAGCTATTTGGCTGCTGCACCTGATTCGACAGTCGCCTCCATGATATTTTGTCCAAGGCATTCCCTGACTGTGTGCTGAATGTAATATATGTCTCATACCTATCAAGTGTGAGTATTGTAATAGAATGTATGTAGTTCTACATATGTATGTTATGTTGTACATAACATTGTGGATTTCTGGCACATTACTGGCAAATCATTATAGGTTAACATATACATCAGGAAATCCATGCCAATGCACGGCTTGTTATTCTCATAGGTTCATAGGTTCATACTAGGCTATCTGTCCTAGGGCATTTATAAGCCTAGCCAGAATGTGTTTGGCTTTCGCCACCCATTTTAAATTTATTTTGCTATGCCCTTTTTCAAGGTTAGTATACTGTGCCTCTGTCTAACAGTGACACAGAAGTGATACCCAGAGTAAACCTATGATCTCCCATCCACTCATCAATATTCCTCTTGAAGAGAGTCAATGAGGGACTCTGCCTAACCTGGACTGGGATTTTATTCCAGAGTGAAGGAGCCTCTGGGTTATGAATCTGTCCCTCCAGCATGTCCTATTTATTTCAGTGCTGAGGTTCAAGTCTCTGTAGCGTAACTTGATGGGATTTGGATTTTCTGAGGTGCAGCATGTCCATTAATTCCGGGTTGGACATGGCGCACAGATCGCCTCTGAACAGGCGGTATGCCACTGAGTAGAGCTGGAGTTTCTTTAACCGGGCAGCATATGGCATCTGTTTGAGCCCTTTGATCCTCTTGGTGAGGTACTTTGGGGTCTTTCCAGTTGCTGCAGGTGTCTGGTAAGGTACATCCCAAAAAGGGCATTGTACTCAATTATGGGCTGATGGGTGGGAGTAAAGAGACATGACCTCTGACCCCTGATCTAGATGTGAATCCCTTCATGATTAGGTGGGCTATATAAAATGTTTTTCTAACCACTTTGGCCACGTGGTTGTCAAATGAGAGATTGCTATCAACTTGGGTCCCTAGGTCCCTAATTACTTCTTCTGTACTTAATGGATTACCACCTATGTGGTAATTTGTGGGCACTTTATACATTTGTCTGGGCAATAGTTATTCTTTCCCTGTGTATTTGAGCCTTTGTCGCACTACTGTTCATGGCTTTGTGCAGATATCCTGCTGTAAGTGGTTGTGGATATGATGTGACTGGGGTACATGCTGTAACGCCAGATGCAGGGTGACAGTCTATATATTTCCTACTGTACATGTTTCTGCAGGATGTCCAGCCCATATGTCTGCGCTGTTCCTTATACAGTTGTGGTTTCCCAGTAATATAGTAATACATGGAACCCACAGAAAAGTACTGACATAGTTGAGTGATGGCCTTTACATCCTGATGCTATACTAGCCACCTAATACGTTTCTCAGACCATGTATAATGTCTGTTTGTTTGACCCTCTACCACCCATTGTCCCTGCCTTTTTCCACCTTTCTGGCATGAACAGATTGTGGCATATTGATAGTCTGTAGGACTCCTACCATACGACACATGCAAAAGTTGTAGGTGCAGCCAGCTTCGAACCATCTACACCATTAACCATGCTAATGTACTTAGTCCAGTGAGCCACCAGAAGGTGAGATTTAATTCCTCACACTGTCAAGAACAGACAGACAGACATACACTGTGAGACCTGCATTTTGTGTAAAATAGGACATTTAGGATGGTTCATTGTGACAGTCCTGGGACTGTGTGGTCTGCAGATATATCCTTGCAAGCATATTATTACCACAGTTGTATGGGAACACTGATTTGTTGGGGGTAGTGGACTCTGCCTTTGACAGAATTACATCTGTCCTATGACCCTGCTATTTGGCATTTCCCCTGCATATTGCAGTGGATTTTCCAGCCCTGTGACTTACTGCATATTATGGGGTACCCAGTATTGGACAGAGTACCTTTTGTCCCAAGTAGCTGTTAGTCTTCTGCAAGTAGCCCAGCAATCCACTATATTCCCTTACATACATGCAGCCGGTCCATAAATATGATACCATAGTCTGGTACCCTGCACATTTGTAGTAAAGGAGAGTGAATTACCTTGTGGACTCAGCAGTTGAGAGACCTGTGTTTCAGGGCTGACTATTTCTGATGCATACAGTACACAGCCAATACATGGTAATGTACAGGTTGTGTGGTGTGGCTGGCATCCTTTTTGCTATGTATGCGAGTCGGACTGAGGTGTCAGTCCCTAGGACCCTAGATTGTCAGTGCATGTGCTATGTGTTGCCTCTTTGCCAAGGCCAGGGCATACTGGGCACAACTACATCTGTCAACAGGGACAGGGTCAGTGGGGTTAATCCTCTGAGTCCCCCTGTGGCTCTGTCTGTCGGGACCTAGGCACTAGTGGGAGGCTGTGTGTCCCTTCCCTGTGATGGTCCTACCACAGCTGTTTCCACAGGATCATATTGTGTAGAATGGCACATACTGTGAAAATCTGTGCACATATTGTTGGAGAGTACAGCAGGGCTCCACCTGATATATCAAGGCACCGGAACCATGACTTGAGCAGCCCACACATATGCTCTATAATGTTCCTAGTTTGTGCATGTGCCTCATTATGGCACTCTTCAGTAGGTGTGTGTGCATTTCTGATGGGTGCCATCATCCACGGTTCCAGTGCATAGCCAGCATCCCCCAGTAGGTGGCCATATGGAATGTTCCCCCTGGCAAACATCTGGTACAGCTGTGATGCATGTCAGATATGGGAGTCATGATAGCTGCCAGGCTGCCAGCATACACACTGATGATAATGCCCTGGACATTGCACATGACCTGTCAGTTGGAGTAATACCTGTGTGGTTGACGTAGACTCTACCATCCTCACTGGGAAGTGCTTTGATGTGTAAATGAGTGCAGTCTTTGGCACCCAGCACCTCAGAGTAGTGTGCTATGTGGTAGAAGAGATGCATACTACTGGCCCTCTCCTCAGTGGTGTGGGGTAAGTAAATGTGCTCACTGGCATGTGTTTGCATTGCAGCCAGGAACTGGTGGAGTACCCTGGATGCAGATGCTTGTGAGACCCCCATCATGTCCCTAGTTGGTTTTTGGAAAGTACCTGTGGCTAGTATTCTTAGGGCTACACATATCTTTGTTTCCACTGGGATGAGTTCCCCTCTGTTGGCTCTGGGTCTGAGTTGAGGGCGGCAAAGTAGTATGTCCCTGTCCACCCTGTAGCGCTCTACAATCTCCAGCTCATGTAACTCTTGGAAGGTTACCTTAGGGTGAACACTCTTCTCCTTCTCAGTTTTGGCCTGTTGTCAGCATCAACATCAGCACTGCCCTCAGCCTCTAGCACATACAAATGTAGCATTTTATACTTGACCAGCTTTCCCAGGCTATTTCCTTTTTTCTTTCTTTTTTTTTTAAATGCCTTCATTGCTAAGTGCTGCAGAGCAGAGCGCAAACCCGCAAGCTGGTGTAAACACTACTCAGCAGTCTGGACACACTCCCATGCACGGGCACACTCAGCATAGCTTAAACCAGCTAAAAAACATACCCTGCAGCTAAACAAAGCTTAGCAGCAGTAGACACTCCTTTCTGCTTAGGTGAGCTGCGCTCTGAGCAAACAGGTGCCACTGAGCTCCAATCCGCTTAGACATATAGTGACACATCGCCTTCTGATGTCAGCTACTTGTTCTTCTAACACCAACATGGTCCTGAGGCTACACAGGTTTTACCTGCAGACACAGTGGCCCATTTTTGCTATTCAGTAACCCCAGCTCATTTGTATAGAGAGCCTTGCATATACCCTGGATACTTCACTATTCCAGGGCCTGCCTCCTTAGCAACCACTGAAACCTGCCACTGTATATACTGTATGCAGGGCACTATAATGCATTATTTTTACAAATGTCTTACTTTTAATTTTTCAACATTTTAATAATTTTTTTTTTCATAATGGCATGTTTGTGCATTGCTATGCACCTATGACACTATGCCTACATGGAAAATCACTCCGTGTAGGCTTTCTTGAATTGCTGTTAAGTTAATAGTTCATAGGTTGAACTAAATAGCTATTCAATAATGCCTACATTGAGTGATTGTAGATAGATACAGATACAAATTAAAATTTGTATCTGTATCTATCTATAATCACTCATTCATTTACACTTTTTTGACAGGGTTCGTCGCAGTAGACTAGTGGACTTATTTCAGGGGAGACTCAAACTGATATACATAGTGACTTGGGGAAATTTGGTCAGAGGAAGAGTATGGAGGAAGAGAAGAAAGAGACATTACTTGATGGTGTATGAGTGTTAACAGAGATGGAGATGTGTGGTGTGGAGGCTGAAAAGAATAAGATGCTAAGTATCCATACAGATAATGTGGGTTGTGGATTAGCACATGTTATTGTTACTGAAGTGCAGCAGGATGGATTAGAAAATTAACTTTTATGTGAGATGATCAAGGAACTAAAACTTACTCATGACACAGTGGTTTCTGGTCAGATATAGTTCCTATATGTTTTCCTGATGCAATATGAAGAGGCTGATGTACTGAACTTTGAAAACAGCAGAAAACAAGCAGGAAGAATGACATACTTTTTTTTTTTTTTTTTATGAAAAAGGCTATGACAGTGGTGCTAGGACTGAAAACTATAATTGAACATTCTAGCATTAAGACTTATGTTCCTATGACTTGCTGTTGTTTGTCTTTCGGCTTTTTCCCGGTAAGGGGTCACCACAGCGGAACTCCGGTCCGCTAATGATTGGCAGTAGATTTTTACGAAACGTCAGCTCGACACCCAACCTTCAATGAAGGCACGCCCATTTACGCACACATGTCTTTCGAATGCTACCAAACTGCGGGGAGGACATGCAGACTCCACACAGAAGGCACTCCCAAGCCAAGCCGAGAATCGAACGGGAGAACCTCTTGTTGTGAGGTAACAACGCTACTGCCGTACGACTGCTAAAGGAAAAAGTAGCACAAGCATAAATAGTGTAAATATTACTGAGAGATAGAAACTGGTGGTTAGAACTGAAGATGGCTAGATGACTGACACGTATTTTGTAGGTGATAATATCATTTATCCATTCAGTTGTACTTTTGAGGATGTAAGGGTGTTTATTCATACTGGAACTGAAACATTTTGTAAGATAACTTTTGAGACATTTGAACATGCAGAAAGATTTTTAATGTTGTTTTGTTTCATGCAAAATATTTTTGCGTGCTGTTGAACTGCTTAATGGTAAATGGGTCACAGAATTTATTATATTATTTATTCATTTGACATTTGTTTACCTGTTTATCGGAAAAGTCCAGCAGGGATAATATCCCATTTTCAGAGGAGGCAGGGGAGAAAAGTTTCACATTGACATGATATGGTTACAGCTATTGCAAAGCCTAAAACAGAAGAATGACATATTAACTAAGTAAAAGTTCAGCTTCAGCGCATACAGTGGGAACCTATACATATTCAGTGCAAATATTTAGACAGCTATAATGAGCTGAAAAAGAACATTGTTAATAGACAAAAGTATTCACAAGTTGCACTTCGTAGAGGTGACATCAAACTCACTGATTACACCCTTTGGAACAGAAATGACTAAATAATATAGCCTAGGCAAATATAAATCTGATTGTTGTCTAAAAAATAGATTTTGCTAATTCCTTCCCTTTGAACATAGCTAAAGTATGCTGGTGGTGGAGGGAGGAAGGGACTAGTTTAACCTGGGGTAGTGCAGGAGCAGACCCAAGTTTTCATTGTGGATCAGGGGGACATTTAATAAATGAATGCCCCAAAAGAAGATATCAGAGTAGAAAAACTGGTCATGGAATAAGCAACTGTAAAACACAATGTAGGAAATATGGTATTACTATTTTTGGTTTGACTGTGACTTGTTTCATGTCAATAAAGAAGATGAAAGAAAAATTGAAAATCAAAATGTAGTTGAGTTACTTTCTGAAAGTAAGAAGGAAGGGAGTACTCAGGTTCCAAATGAGGAGACACAAATAGTTGTTGTGTCTTTCGGCTTTTCCCGGTTGGGATAAAATATGGAGGGGAATAAATAGGAAATTAATACAGAAGAGAAAAAAAAAACAATTAGAAAATTATACTGTAGCTAGTTGGCTTTGCCTTTTATGGGCCTGACTGTACCACAAAGATGTTAAAAGTAAAAACCCATGGGCATTCAGAAGCCATGTTTCTGAAACAGTGGTAAGTCCTTAAGGACTCATTTGCATATATCCGGTGGGTGTCCACTACAGGAGGTTTAAGGTATTACACAGTGAAATTTCTAACTTGGTTGGATCTTTTTTCAGTTTTTACTGAATACTTTGTCTGTGTGCTATTTTACTCTTTGGTTTGGATGTTATTTTAAATATTGTACAGGCATCCTAATATTTATAAACATTTTAAGCTCTTTGATTTAAGTATACCTAAGCAATCCATTTATGCTGCCCTAATAAGGTCAGGAAAAGACAAAAACTGGCATGTCCATAGATAATAAATGGGCATTCAGAAACCATGTAGCTGAAACACAGGTAAGTCCTAAGGGGTCATTTGCATATATCCTATGGGCCTCCATTACAGGAGGTTTAAGGTATTATACAGTGAAGAGTCTAACTTGGCTAGGTCTTTGTTACAGTGTTCACTGAATGGTTTGTCTGGGGGGCCTTTTTATTCTTTAGTTTATATATGTGTGGTGTGTGTGTGTGTGTATGTGTGTGTGTGTGTGTGTGTGTGTGTGTGTGTGTGTGTGTGTGTGTGTGTGTGTGTACAGACAGATAGATATATATATACTTTCATGATGTGGCAGCTTGCCCTCACATGAAGGGTGCAGGGATATTTTTGTTTTTATAGGATTGTTGCTGTTTTGATATAAGACTTCACAAAGATTTAGATGTTTTCAGATCGAATATTCAAGTGTCAGTTAAATGAAGTGGAATTACTTTTCCTGGGACCCCACAGAAAGATCCTACATAGGAAGAGTTTAATGAGAGAAGTGTTCCTTAAGTAGAAGCATGATGACTTAAAACAGTTGACATTTGGTCTGTGAACATCCAAAATCACAGAGTTTTTTTTTCAGTTTTACCACAGACTGTTGCTTATCACTGCCATAAATTGGTTGGATTTAAAGCTGGGCAACTGCAATTTCTTAAGGTGTCGTGAATAGCCATAGCCACTGTCATGGAGATATTGAGTTTTAGGTGATTACTAAGAAGCTAGTGTTTGACGCATTCCAAGACAAAACTAAAGTAGTCTGCAGTAAACATTTTATCCTGTACAGAGGACAGATAAATATGTATATCTTCTGCATGGAAATTATACTCTAGGCTTCTCTCTGTCCTGACCTTTTCTAATGGTAGCATACATACACACAGCAAAAGAGGACTCATAATGGACACTTGCGGAGTGACAGGGCAAAAGGTTAGTACTAGACACTATTCACTGGATAGCTCCAGAGAAGTAGGAGAAAAAACAATCCAGAAGAGTGCCCACAGCCTTCAATGATCCACAAGACTATTATATTCCACCATAATAAATGATGAAGAGGGCTTAAAAAAGGATCAAAGCTGTTTACTCACATTCATTCTTCAGGACTAGAGGCTACTCATGCCCATAGTAAAGCTGTCTCAGTACTCTGTGTTGTGTAGAAGCCAAATTTGAATGGATCATTAATTCTGTGCTCCAGTATAGCTGGATCAAGGTGTGAATAAACAACATTCTTAGTAAGCTTATTAAGATTGTCAGGCCCTAATGTAGTCTTACTCACCAAAAATCCCTTTAGTGGAAAAGGAAGAAGAGTCTGCCTGATTGACCATATAACTCAGAATATGAAGGAAGGGAAATGTAGGTCTTGCTGGGAATAGATTCAAGTTGCAGGCAGTAGAATGTATGCCTGAAATCATGGAGACAGATTTAGAATAATTTAAGAACTAGAACTCAAACCATGGCCATGAAAAAAAAAAACTGCTTGCTGACAACACAATCTCCTTCTGAGCTTATTAAGAAAGAAGAAAGTGACCTCAAAGGTGCCAGCCTGACTGAAGAGAACTTAGAAGGGAATTCAAAGAATTCTATGGCAGAATGCCTCTCAACCGCTTGGAACAAGAAATCTGTACAACGCCATAAAAAATGGGGGACAAATGCCTAAAAATAGGGAGAATTTTTAAACATTGCTCTTACAAACTTAGAAAATTGACAGAATAAAAAGGTTTTACATTAACATGAAACTTCTGATGGGTATGAAGTCTGAAACTCAAATGTCTGTCACCGGGCACCACTAGGCTTTCGGCTGCTGGCAAAAGCTCTTGCCTCCCCCATAGTGCCTTTTTTATGTAAGGTCTCAAAAACAAAATTGCTGATGTGAAAATTAACAGTCATAACAAAATAAGGGTCATGCTGCTAAGTGCTAAGAGACTAAACCAAAAACTGCACACCCTGGAAGCACTCCTATCACTGGAGGATGTAAATGTCTGTGCAGTCACAGAAACCTGGTTCAAGGCCTCAGAGAGTATCCTGGCATTGCAAGGCTACAATGCCAATCACACCTTCAGAATGCAAAACAGACATATGAGAACCAAAGGAGATGGTGTTTCTGTCTATATTAGAGATACATTCACCTCCCTTCTAGTTAGATAGGACAACTCCATGGAGTTACTGCAAGTTCAGATTATTGTGGGTAAGACCCTCATTCAAGTCATGGTTAGTTATAGATCCCCCTCTATGAATCATAATGTGTACAAGGCCTAATTGGCCAAACTGGAGTCAATCCAAATATTGCCAAACACTCTGGTTATGGGAGATTTCAATTATCCCACCATCAGCTGGGAAACCTACTCTAGCCATAACTCACAAACATAAAAATTCCTTGACTTTGTTAACTGAAATGCTCTGGAACAAATTGTTCAAACTCCAACAAGAGGAGCATACATACTACATGTGGTCCTCACTAACACGATAAACAGATGCACCATTGAAACTGTCGGACACTCATTAGTTAAATCTGACCATAAATCAGTTGCCTTCGAACTGGCACTAACACCAGAACTCACAAAGGGAGAAGTCAGACTAAAAAAACTTCAAAAGGCAAACTATACCCTCCTAGGGGAAGGTATACAAGCATTGTAAGTCCTACCCCAGCTGAAAGTGGTAATTGCACCAAAGATTACACTAAAGCCCTGTACAATCACTTGTATAAGTGTATAGAATAGCTGCTCCAGTGAGAATCAAAGACAGAGCCCCAAGTAAAAACAAGTCACCCTGGTGGACATGCAGCATCAACAAACTTTACAACAAATGCAAAAAGTTGTTGTCTAAGAAAACTAAGACAAGGCCCCAACAATGGAAAAGTACCCTACTCAGCCTCAACAAATAAGACAACATGTCAAATCCTTTAAGGGTAACTTTAAGAAAAATTTAGCAATCATAGATAAGGATAACCATAAGGCCTTTTACAGGTACATGCAGAGCCTAAAAGGCAGGACCCACGTATGTGCCGAACTAGTGACTAACGGTATCACACACATTGATTCCACAGAGGTAGCAAACCTGCTGGTGGACAGATTTGGTGAAAATTTCACTCCCTTATCCCCTCAAAACTTATCCCAAACCTTGCCCCCAACTTCCCCCCACCCTACAGTTCCAAAGAGTAGGTCAGTAAAGCCTTGTCTAAGGCAAAAAAAAACACACCCTCTATGGGGCCAGACAGCATCCCAGGCTATCTTCTAAACAATCTAAAACATGAACTAGCATCACCATAAATTACCCTATTCAATCACAGCCTAGCCATAGGCTATGGTCCTGCTGAATGGCGAGCAGGAACAGTTATTCCCATCAACAAAGATGGCTTAGCAACAAACCCAGGGAATTATAAACACATAAGTCTAACCAGCCTCATCTGTAAGGCCATGGAACGTATCATCATGGACCTCATAAATCAGCATAGGTGACCTCCAAACCCTGGATCCAACCAAATTCAGCTTTGTCAAACACAGATCCTGCCTGGTAAACCTGGTGGATTTCTTCAAAAATGTGACCAGGGCCATTGAACAGGGCAAATCTGTACATACAGCATACCTCGACTTGGTCAAGGCCTTTGACACAATCCCACACTCATACTGCTAAACTTAGCAAACTGAATGCAACCCTCTTTGTTGTAAGATGGGCTGCCAACTGGCTCACAAACCAGTCAGACACTATCAAAGCGAGTGACTTCACATCAACCAGCAGACCTGTCACCAGTGGGGTGTCACAAGAGTCAGTGCTGGGCCCCCTACTGTTTGGTATATACTTCTCAGAAGTTCAAGCCAAAACTAAGGGTCTGAGGCTGACCAAGTTTGTGGATGACTGAAAACTGGGTGCAATTACTGAATCCCCAAATTATATCAATATACTTCAGGAGGGTCTTACGCAGACCAACGACTGGTGTCTTAGTCACAGTCTCAAACTAAATGCAAAGAAATGCATCATCATTCCATTTGGCAAAAACAATGTCCCTTCACACTATCAAATTAACAACAATACCCTATGTACCTCTGAAGTGGTAAGGGATATGGGATCACAAGTAGACTGCGACCTTAACTTTGACCACCATGTGTCTACTGTAGTAAGGAAGGCTTCCTGTGTAGCACACTTGATTAGCAAAGGCATTGCTATACTCATCACTAATCAGGCCCATAATTGAGTATAACGCCCCTTTTGCCATGAACCATACAAAGCACGTGCAGCAAATGGAGAGACCTTCGAAGTTTCTAACAAAGAAGATCAAGGGACTCCAGCACATGCCTTACACAGACTGGCTAAAGTCCCTGTCACTATACGCAGTATTGTATAGACTTCTTAGGGGTGACTTATGCCTGGTTTACAGAGCAATCTCCGACCCAAACCTAATGAATTTGCTGCACATCCATAAATTAAATGGGACTAGAGCTACCATTTCCAGTGACCTAAATATGGCCTGCGACTTCAATAGGATGTGCTGGAAGGACAGATTTGTCTCCCAGCAACTGCAGCATCTTTGGAATAGGCTGGCAGTTCATGTGAAGCAGAGCGCCTCTATGACACTGTTCCAAAGGAACCTGCACGAGTGGATGGGGCATTGTAAATTCTTACAAGAGATAGTGTCCACAACTCTCCTGGACATGGGCAGTCATTACTAAATACAATCCTGAGTATTGACTAGAGTATCATTGGTAATACATTGGGATTAAATGGCTAGGCTTGAAATGACCTCTGGGTTGATAGCCTAGTAACCTCCTATGATCCTATAATCCTATGATCCTATTTTCTGAATTCAGTCTTCAATAATTAGCCAGTGACTTGCCAGAAAATCAAAATTTTATGAGGAACAAAAAAAAATATATATATATATATAAGGCAAAAATCTGGACATTCTGTGAAAATGTTGACAGTTGAGAGGTATATATGGTAGACAGATAGGTTGGCTTATTTAGGCTTTCCACTTTGAAGGAACACAGTTGGCCTGCTCAGGGCAGAAGAGATCTGTCTAAGTAGAAAGATGACCTTTGGTGAGCGAATGCAATCTGATGATTAGTGTAGTGATCATAACGTTTAATCATGATACCAGAGAAGCTAGTACCTCCATTTACCCTCAGTCCTCTGCCTCATTCTTGAACTCATTGAGCTTAGCATCATGCTTGGGCTCATAAGGCATCAGGTGGACAGCTTATAAAAGAGGTTGGGAAATTAAGTCAAGTACTGGCATTACAGTCGCATCAGAGGCTGTGAGCTATTCATCTGGCCTGTTTGCACTGGGCAGCAAAAGAACCCAGTGAAAAGCAGACATTAACTGGTCAGCAGTTAAAGCACTTAATGTTTTGAATTCTCTCTGTTCAAGGTGAGGGTTCTGTAAATGGATATGCATGAAACAAATTGGTGATCTCACTAAGAGACAAGTTCCATCATGAAGGTAGAGCTAAGCATATCATGCTGGCCAACATCATGGGTTACAGGTAACAGCTTTAGCAAAGCCCAAAATCCTTGTAATGCAGAATTCTTGCATTACAGACGTACTCATTGGCAGCCAAGATAGTGAGGACATCCAATGCAAACCACTTAGAATGCCTCACCAATAAACAGAATAGAAATTCCATGAGCTCTTGAAGGAATGCGCTCACAGAACAGGTGGCTGCTAAATGAAAACGAATCCACAGATTGCTTCTACTTCCATTAAATACTCAAAAGAGATCATAGGCAGCTTTAATAACTCCAGTTTTAACTTTGGTGAGTGTAGCACAGAGAGGGAGAGAACAAATAACTACTCAAAATTCAGTTTTGTGCATCCTAGGATGCTTAATTATAGGGAATCCATGGTAACTGCAACCATCAAGAATTTATATACAGTCAGGTAATGAAGGGCAGGACACCATCCTGTTGCATGTTTAAGATAATATCACTCTTATTACAGATGGACCTGTCGCTGGAGTACTGCAGCTGCAAAAGGGCAGGTGATGTCCAGGTCCCTGTTACCTGTCAAGTACCAGTAGACAGTTCTCTGGATATCTTTATTTATTTATTCTATTGATTTTCTTAGTCCCATTAGGTCTGTCCTATGTCAGTTACCAGCAGACATTTTCCCTGCATACCTTTATTCATTGACTTTGTTAATCCTACTAGATCTGATCTGTCACTTATCAGCAGAAAGTTCATCTGGATATCATTATTTTTATTTATTTTTATTTTATTTATTTTGACATTTGTTAACCTGGAAAAGTCTGATTGGACAGAGGCCCTTTTTCAGTGGAAACCCATTGAGAAAAGCTTTGAAAATGAATAATTAATATGATGTACAAAAGAACATGAAGTTAAGAAAACAAAGTTAATTTTAACATCCGATAGCTAGGCAAACTACAAAATAGCACAAAATAAATAATGTACACTGAGGACATAGAACTAACAAACAAATTTTACTCACACATTTACTTCTAGCATTATATCCATCCATCCTCAAGCTCTTTTCCCAGTTTTGCTAATGGGGTTGGGGTGTCACTTCAGTAGTGACAATCATCTCGAGCAAAGGTTTACATCACTGGGTGGCTAGCCCTGCCGCTGTAGTTCATTCATACCACTCACTCATGCAGACAAGTTCTCACCTATGGCCAATTTAAAGTGTCCAATCCACCTACTGCATGTCTTTGGAATGTTAGAGGAAACCAGAGCACCTGGAGGAAACCCACATGACCGCAGGGAGGACATGCTGACTCCACACGGAAGGCACCCCAGCTGAGAATCAAACTGGAGAGCCTCTTGCTGTGAGGTGGCAATGCTAACTGCTGTACCACCATGATTAGTTGGGTCTATATTATATACTCGGTTTCAAAACTTTGAACCTCATATGATCAACACCATATGAACGAAGTTTGAAACATCGACTATATAATAAAAAATAAAAAAAAAGAAAAGAAAAACTTACCTAAACACTCTGAGCAAGGGGGGGCAAGCCCCCTGCGCCCCTCACACCCCGCTGCTTAAATATACCAACTCTGAGATCGCACTTCAGTGCATAAAAGGGAAATTTTCCCATTCTGTGCCGTACAGAGCCATTTGTTTTAACCTTTGGACTTGTAAAAATTGGATCATATGGTGTCGACCATGTGACATTCAAAATTTACAAGTTCGAGGTTATAATAGGAACCTGATTAGTCATACATGAGGCAAATTAGATTGGATATAGTATTTAAGGAAACATGTAGATGAAAAATAGAGGCAGGGTGGTGGTGAGATAAGGATATAGAATTGGAGATGAAGGGTGGTACAAAAAGAGTGTATGAGTGGGAGTAGGAGTAGAGAGGATAACAAGGTGAGAAGAAAAAGCCATCAGGACAGTATAACAGGTAGAAGTGAGGAAAGAGAAGGAGGGGTAGGGAGTAAATACGTTTTAGAACAGGGGAAAGAATAAATGGTTACTGGAAGGCTAGGCAGGGTTAAGACAGGAACAGAGCCAGGTGCTAATGAGTCTTACTCTTAGTGATTTTTTAAATTTGTGACTATTTGGCATGAATCTGATGGCTATGGGAATTTTGTTCCAGGCCAGGGTCACTGTGTAGTTGTATAAGCTGTGGCCTATGAATCTTTTAGGCTTGTATATTTCCAACAGAAATTGGTCAGAGCTCTGGAGAGGCCAGTTGGGAATATAATAAGTGATGATGGATGAGATGGCTGGGTAGTATGTAGGTTTATATAGTATGAAATGAGTAAAGAGCAGTTGACAGAGCAGAAGGTGGTGAGGCAGTTTAAGCCAGTTTAAGGATTTTAACGATAGGCAGTGGTATGAGTTGCAGGGTTGATTAGCAGCAAATCTGGCAATTTTATTGTAGCAGAGTTCCATTTTGGTTTTTAGGGTGGACTGTAAGTTGATTAGTATGGGAGAGGCATAGAGTAGGGTGGGAAGTAGGCCAGCATTAGCAAGAGAGAGTCTAGAGTAATTGCTTAGGAATTTTTTTGATCTGTAAAGCTTGACAAGTTTTTGGTGAGTTTTTTTGATAGAGTTTTGAATATGTAGATTGTATTTTACTTGATCATCAATAATAATACCAAGGAGTTTGGTGTGTGACACTATTTCTGTTTTGGTGTTCTAAATGGTGTCATGGTAAAGAATGATTTGAGGTGGGATTGAGATTTTGGGAGAAATAGCAGTAGTTTGTTTTCTTAGGGTTTAGTAGAAGTTGGCTGTCATTTAGCCAGCTTTCAATAGAGTTAAATGATTTTTGGATAATGGATTGAAGGTGTAGAAGATTGTCGGAAGAGCAGATGATTTTTGAGTCATCAGTATATTGTATTAGTGAGGACAGAGAGCAGGATGAATGTAGACTGTTAATAAATATGTTGAACAGAATAGGTCCAAGAATGGAACCTTGTGGTGCTTCAGTGTTAACTGTGAGGAAATGGGAAAAGGAAGAAAACCACTTAACTGATTGCTGTTGAATGCAAAGGTAGCTAGAAAACCAGCTGAGAGCAGAGTTAGAGAAACCAAGAGCAGCAAGATTGTCTGCTGAGGGAGAGCAGGGCTTTAATTTAGTCAGTAAAGATTTAATGTAAGAGGCAGGAACAGGTTTTAGAAAAAAAGTAGATTTATTGTGGGGAGGTGAGAGAGGTGGTGTCAGGTTCAAATTTTGGCAATTTTGGGTTAGAGTGATTATGGAGTCTATGAAATAGGAGTTGAACATTGTGACATTTTCAAAGGGAGAGTAATTAGGGCATGGGTTTGGTAACCTGGGAGAACCAGGATTAAGAATTTTGTTAATGGCGTTCAAAAATGTTTGGAGATTATTTTGATGGTTTATTTCTGGTTTTTGATAATATTTATCTTTTGACTTTTTTAGTTCCACTAGATCTGTCTTATTTTGGGAGGAGGATAGAAGAGTATTCACAGGGATTAAGGGAAAATGGGCCAAAATATTGTAAAATTCCTTTACTTTTTTTTAATAGATGCCATGTGATCTTTTACATTTATCTGAGCTGCCATTAAATGAGGCAGATGGGACCTCGGCTTAACATCTCATCCAAAGAATGGCACCTCGGGCACACTGCACCCCTTCCTTATGCACACTACAATATCACTTCTGAAAAATGCATCCGAACATAGAGTGTTGGTACAGATCTAACAGACTTTCAGTCTTTAGTATCAAAGATAAATGTGCTACCTGATGAGACAGATTACATAATCGGTATTGAACCTGATTTGTGCTTTGATCCAGAAGGGTTCATAGGTTTGTGGGTTAGTACTAGGCTATCTGCCCTTATAGGATCATAGGAAGTTACTAGGCTAATGGTCCTAGAGCCTTTATATGCCTAGCCAAGTTACTCTTGTTTCCACGATCAGCACCTATTGCCCCAGAGACACAGGTGGAATCCCCAAGATGAATTTAAGGTTACCCATCCAATCATCCAGATTGCCTTTGAATGTTTTTAGCCTATTGCCATATGGGCCATTTTAATCATAGCCAAACTTCTCATCTCAAAGGTAAGACTTAAAGCTTGTACCCTGTGTTTATGAAGTAAACACTTTAGCCATTATGCCAACCCCAAGACCCACAACAGTTTGTATATACAGCTGAGCATTATGTCATCACAATAGAAAGGAGGCACTTTGAGCTTCTGGTACCAAAAAAAAAAAAACCAGGACAGCTGAATAAACAATCCTGTGTATCAGACTATCTGTGGCAGCCCACTGTGTGTTACTTCAGAATGCAATGTCTCCTGTAGGAGTATAAAGTGTTGGGTAGAAGTTCCTGAAGATAAAAAAGGAAAAGAGCCTGGAGGAGGCTAACTGGATAAACAATGCTTTGATTCAAAATATAAAATAAATATTAAGTACAAGGTGTATCACACAGAGTCACAGCAACATAAAAGAGAATTTAAAAAATGTGATGTAAAACAGTGTTAGCTACGTAATACCAGCTGAACTGCACATAACTCTTGAAATCGAACAGGAACTAATGGTTCCAGGTATACTGAGAAAACAGATGGAATCCAAGCTGGACGTGCCTGATTAAAACCAAAGAAATGCTGCAGGACCAATGCCTGGACTAAACTTACTTGCAGAGCAAAAGAAGACACAGAATTAGGAGGAAAATCAGTCAATTTATAGGTCACATTACATTTTATTTATTATCCATTTATTTTCAGTTGTCAGCTGGGGAGATGGGTGGTCTAGGTCTCTTTCCAGCTATGACTGTGGAACTTCAGTACAGCAATCATGAATCATGAGCAGTGGAACAGCAATTGAGATAATAAAAGGGCAGAAGCAAATTGAGGAATAAAAGCAAGCTGTTCGCAAAAAAAAAAAAAAAAAAATACACATGGAGGAGTTCAGCAATTTGTGAATGATTGCTAGAAGCTGAGAGTACTAAAATCACTAAAATCACTATAATATGTTAACAGAAGTGCAGCAAAGTCCAGTATAAGAATCCAAGAGATGTGAGTACAGTGTGTGGCCATAGCCAAAACCACAAGACTGATAGAGCACCGGGCAGTTGTACTATGTTATATCTGTCATGCCCCCAAACAAAACGAATCTCCTTGATCAGCGTGTAATATCATACAATGGCAAAGTTTATATATTTATGATAAAAATAACCAGAATGTGGGTTATGATGCTTTACAGGTGACCACATCAAAATATTGAATAACAGGTAGCTCTTTGAGGCAACAAAAATGTTAGCAGTGTATAAAACAGGATAAGCTAGTACTCTCAAGCTGCCATACAGAGGACTAAATTCATTGACTCAACAGTGTCAGTACAAGCACAGAGTACAATTAACCAAATGTTGTAACAAATCTTCTGGGATTTATATCATTAGGAAGACTACAAAATACTAGAAGAGAACAGAAAATTGGAGAGTGAGTGAAAATTAAAACCACACCAGTCATTAACAGCCAATGGAGCAACAGTTGAGACAATAAATGGACAGAAACAAATGGATGGACAAGTAGAGCCAGACCAGATGCATGACTGGCTGAAAAAGAAAAACACAGCACAGTCACAATGCTATGAGTTTTAAAACTGTAAATAATAAATAAATGTGAAATCAACAACAGGGCAACTGTTAACTTAGTAATATCAAATACGAGCTAATGATCTTATAACAAAGTTGCCAATTAAGAGTTAAAACATTAAAAAGCAAGCTGTGTGGTACAATCAGTGCTAGACTAGTCAGTTAGCAGTTAGGTGCAACAATCTTGCCTCTAAAATGTCTAAGAATCTTGTGAGATCATAGAATTCAAACACCTATTTCAGATCCACAAAATGGGTTCTGGTAAACTTGGGTCATTAGAATTGCTGCACCCTAACATTAGATCATGTTGTTCAAAGGCAGTTATTCAATATTTGATGGTATATATATATATATATATATATATATATATATATATATATATATAAACAGACACACACACACACACGCACACACACACACATGCATAAATACATCTGTATATTATCTACACATCAGACTTAGCCAGTACTGATAAATTTAAAATGGGACATTCTGTTTGGACTGGTACTGTTTGAAAGGGGGATTATGGTATTTGTTTTCCTGGTTTCCTTGTATAATACCTACACTTTTATGCCATCTATTCATAAATGTTCACATACACTTAAATGACTAACCTGTACTAATAATCATGTTCACTTTGAAACATTTATGAAAATACCTCCTAGCCCTGTGGCATGGAGAGACAAAGCCCTAAGGCCTTGATAACTTAGGACTAAATAGCTTCTTGGGCACTGGAGGAGTCAGGTGGAGAAAACTAGAAATGATAGGCTGATGCCAGTCCATTCATCCTAGATGGGAGGGGGACACTGAAGTCCATTCCAATGCAAACAGTTACTGCAGAGGACATGCATGGCATGCAGCATATTGGTAGGGGGTGTACACTTGGCTGTGCCAAACCACAAATGTGTGTGCAAGAAAATACATGCCCACAAAAGAAGGCATCACAGACCCATGTGTATAAAAGCATGCATGTCACCCACCAGTGAGGGGTTAGGGTAGCATAAGGAAAAACCTTGATAATTTCTTGGAAGATGGCCACTCACTAAACAAAAATACAAAGCATAAGACACATGGCTTATGCAGACTGACTAAAAGCCCTATCCCTTTACTCCCTCTCATATTGTTTTTTCAGAGGTGACTTATGCCTGGACTACAAGGCATTCTCTGAACCATCCCTAATGAAAATGTTACATATTTGCAAAAAAAATTAAATGAAGGTTATGCATTCCATGGACATGAACCTTACTTGCATCTTTAACAGAACTTGCTGGACAGACAAACAGATTTGTATTCCAAACGTTACCTCATCTATAGAATAAACGTCCCATCTTCATAAAACAAAGCCCGTACCTCACTATCTTCAAAAAGAATTTAGTAAATGGATGGGGAACTTTAATTCACTCTCAGGGTACTGCACATATCCCTTATGGATAGAGGCGGTCTGTAAAATGACTCAGGGCTCCAACACCCAAAGATCCACTATCCCGATACTACCCAATCCTATATCTTTGGAATTAAGATAAAATATTGTCATATCCTGGGTATTATTGGATAGATTTGTAAAGGCTTGTATGTCATTAGCCAAACAATCGCCTATGAATCTATGAACAACTACACCTATCAGCAAAAAGATAGTGTAATTGCAGATAAAACTATCTTTTTCATAAACTAAAATACATTTGCTTTGAATAAATCTGAAGACTTTCAAAAGTGCAGACTAAAGCATTGACTATACTTTTTACATTGCATGGTTATTTATTAAAACGTCTCTTATATTCCTTCCCACATGAATGAGTGTATGCATATTGGCACATACTTTATTTTTAATGACCTTTTTCAAATAACATTACCTTGATTTATGGCTCATGTAGCAATTTCAGTAAAGGAAATCTCATTCAAATGTTTAAATCTAATGACAGATTTAGTTATTTTTTAGGAATTGTTAATGTTTATTTTTTGCTACTTTGATATAACTGTTATTTAATTTCATTTTGGTAGACTCTCTAATTTGTTTTATCTGTTATTTTATTTATTTTGCTATACTCTGTAATTTGAGCTATCTGTTATTTAGTTGTGAGGTTAGTCTGGGTGGTTTTGCTGTAAGAAATGCTGTAGTAGAAATAGTGGTTGTAGCTGTAGTATAATAGTAGTGACAGTGGCAGTAGTAGTAGTAGCATTAGTAGTAATAATTGTGGCAGTAGTATTAATAGTAGCAGTAGTAGTAACAGTAATAGCAGTAATAGTAATATAGTAATAGTAAGTAGTAATGATAGTAGTAGCAGTAGTAGTAACAGTAGTAATAATTGTAGTAGTAGTAGTAGAAGTAATAATAGCAGTCATAGTACTAATCAGAGTAGTAGTAATAGTGGTCATAACAGTAGCATCAGCAGCAGTAGTAGTGGCAATAGTATTAGCAGTAGTAGTAGAAGTAGTAGCAGTAATAGCAATAGTGGTAGTAGTAGCATCAATGGTAGTAGTGGTACTAGTAGCAGTAGTACTAATAGAAGTAGGTATAATGTATTTACATGTTGGAACTATTACTGCAGTTCATTTTATGTTTATTATGGATTACAATGCTTCAGATGAGGACTGGGATGAATCTTCTTTTTTTTCAAACAATTTTTGTATTTTATTAAAATCTTGTGATGTGTTATACTGATACATGCATTCAAAAAACTTGAAACATTTTGAAAATTAAACAAGAAAGTTTAGAACTATGTACAATATGTAGACAGTTTTCTAAATTCTTATTTAATAGGTCTTAATATAAAAGTTAAATAAATTAACTAGCTTTATAGTTATCAAATTATAGAGGTAACAATGCTCTAGTAAAAACAATAATTAATAGAACTTTAGTTCAAGGATTCTTCTGAATAGTCCTAGGATATATATTCTGATTTTCTTTACTCTAGTTTCTTTAAAGATTGCTTCTTTTAATGATGACAAAAAATCTTCAAACTGAGATAATGATGAGTTTTTCCGCTTCTTAGTTATGTTTTATTTTCTAGCCACAACCATAAGTCCAAAGTAGATATTGGGTTTCAATGTCTATTTTAGAAGTTCCTGCCATATGAAATTTATTTATTTTTATTATATTTTATTTTATTTTACATTTGTTGACAGGGATAGTCCGACTGGATGCATGTCCATTTTCAGTGGAGGCCTGGGGAGAAAAGCTCCAAGGTAAACAGATACATTAAAAACATGTTACAAATATAAATTTGACAAAGAGTACATAAGCAAACAAGAATAAACATGTTCCATAGGTTAGAGTAAATCCCTGGTGAAAGTCAGGGGTAAACTAAACAGTAGTTGATTAATAGATTTTACACATTCTGGAAGAGATTTAGCCAGGCTTGATACAATGGCATAGCCAGTTTAGTGCCAGATGTTGTCTGAGTCTAGTTTTAAAATGGCCTAGGGCGGAGAGTAAAGTAATGTCAGGTGGAAGTGAGTTCCAGGATCTGCCTACAGTGTTTGCAAAGAGAGCGTCACCAGCTGCATTGTTAATTTTGCTTGTCTGAATTAGTAATCTGTTACAGGATCTAAGCAGTCGCGAATTGTAATAGGGGATGATAAGATTTTTAAGTGCAGGAGTGTTATCCAGATTATAATGGATTTTATAAGCCATGATCAGTTGGTTATACTGAATTAAACTGGGTAGTTCCAGCCACCCAAGCTGGTTAAGATTGATGCAATGATGTGTCCTAAAAGGCAGCCCAGTGCAAATTTGGCTATGTGGTTATAACATGTTGAGAGTTGTTAAGTACAGTCTTGTTTAGATTAGACAGTAGACGGGATGCATGTAGAAGTGTTGAAAGAAGGTGAGAGTGAGCTATGGCAATTTTGGCTGGATGGGTTAGGAAGGCTTTTATTCTGTAAAGTGACCCTAGTTTTTTTATTGATGGTTTTGATCGTTTGGTTTACATGTAGGTCAAATTTTAGATTGTTATCTATAATGACACCTAATAGTTTAGTAGAGGGGTCAGGGGTGATTATTGTGCCATCATTTGCATTTATGGTAAAGGTAAAAGTAGGAGACCTTTGTGTTGGTGAGAATAACAGCATTTTCGCTTTTTTTGGGATTTAGTATCAAACGATGTTAAGAAAGTCAGTTTTCTATAGTGTTAAAGGTGGACTGAGTAGTAGACCATAAGTCTGTTGGAGATGTGGTGGAACAGATCAGGGTGGAGTCATCAGCGTATTGGATACAGTTGACTTTTGGGATGACGGTATACAGGTCATTAATGAAGATGGAAAACAGCAGGGGCCCTAGTATAGAGCCTTGTGGTACTCCAAGGGTGATGGGTAGTAGGTTAGAGAGTTTGTTCTGCCAAAGAACAGCCTGCTGTCTCCAATTCAGATAGGATTTAAACCACTGAAGGGCCTTAGTATGTAGAGAGAATGCTTGCAGGGTGTTATTAGACGTTGGTGGTCGATCATGTCGAATGCCTTGGAAAGATCCAAGAAGAGGGTGGAGGATATGTGGTTGTTGTTGCGATTATGGTTTATGGTGTTAGTAAAAGATAGTAAGGCTGAAGTAGTGCTGTGGTGTGGATGGAAGCCGTGTTGGGTATCTGCCATGAGGTGATTCTGGATTAGCTGGTGCATAAGTTGTCTGTGAATACATTTTTCCATAATCTTTGCAAGTGGAGAGAGTATGGCTATTGGTCTATAATTGGAGAATTCAGTAGAGCTGCCTCCTTTATGAATTGGGATTACACAGGATATTTTCCAGTTGGAGGGAATTCTAGCTTCTGATATGGTTCAATTAAAATTAACATCTCTGTAAAACAGAATCTGTCAAACCATGTTTTCTTAAAGGTCTTCTACTTTCTCCCCAAAAGGTTTTAATTGTGAACATTCAAAAATATGTGACCAGTCTGCATTACAAGGTTTCAAATACATCCAACATTGTATGTCCTTATTACTATTAAACTTGGCTATTCTGTTAGGAGTAAGGAAAGACCTACACAGATATTTCCAAGAGAAAATACTCCAATATTGTGACCATAAGTGTATTTTATAGACTTCTGCATTTGTTTTTTGCATTCAGTTGTTAAATTTTTGTTATGACTTAGGGTAATTTGTTTCCAAATGTTCTCATTATTACTAACATTATAAGGCATATGAAGTTTATATAGTGTTGAAATTATTTTTAGTGTTTTATGGTCATTATATGTAATTTCTATATAAGTTGAATTAAAACTGAAAACAAAAAAATGCAACACCAAAAGTCTCAGCCAAATGTTTATTCACCACAGTTTTAGCACTTTCATTCCAAAACACAGGAACTTCATTCACTTCACAGGCTTAGGTTGCTAACCCAAGGCCCCACCCTCCTTGGAGGATGCAACAATCCCATTTGTACACAAACACTCACACCTAGGGTCAGTTTAGACTGTCCAATCCACCTACTGCATGTCTTTGGAATGTGGGAGGAAACCAGAGCACCCAGAGGAAACCCATGCAAATGAAGGGAGGACATGCAGATTCCACATAGAAGGCACCCTATCCAAGAATCGAACTGGAGAACCTCTTGCTGTGAGATGCCAGTGCTACCTGCTATGCCACTGCACCGTCCAATTCGGCATATCATGTCCCACCAAATCCATGTACCCTAGCTGTCAAAAGAGGGAAAACAAACAAAAAACAGACTTTGAATTACTGTAGGAAGCCAATCCTCTAATCATGCACCACCAAATCCATGCCACCTAGCTCTCAACTGAACAGCAAAAAAAAAAAAAAAAAAAAAATTTTGGTTTACTGTATAATTGGCTACCTACAGAAATGCAGTTGGTCCAAAGTTCCCAGTTGAAAAGAAAAAATGAACTCAAGTGCCTCTCTATACTGGCATTTTCATATATAAATGAGTTCTTGATTGTGCCCCCTAACACTTTGCGTCCAGGGCAATTGCACCTTCACCCCACCCTTGCTATGCTACTGAGGTTGAAACCCATTTTTGTGAAGGTCTGGGAGCACTGTCTGGTTAAGTGACTTAAGAGTCAGACAGCAGGCAATTGGAAGCTAAGAGAATCAAACCAGGGACTATGATAATTAAGCCTGTAAATAGCTCATAACCTAAATCTTTTTTGTAACACTATTAAGGCAGTTATAGTGCCAAGTAATTTTTAGATTCAACTGTCCACTAGAAATCTTCTGTCATCTGGTTGTACATTTATATTACTCCCATTATAGGTATATTGGACCAGTAACTATGTCATCTCAATGAAAACTAACATAATCCCCCATAACTCCCTCCTAGTATAAAGTAAGACTTTTATGCATTATACTTTCCCATTTCGATTATGGTCAATTATTCTCAAAGGTTGTAAAATTATCCATTTCTAAAAAACTTAAGATCAAGTAATTAAAAGAAACACTGCAGAGGGCAAGGCACATTTCTTTTTGATCAAGGTGGCCTCAAAGAGTCCAGGATATTGTTAATTGAGTATAAACATATCATTTTGATAACTTCAATATTCCCTTCAATATTAATTACAGATATATACACCCCCAGATTGGCTAGACAGCATGAGTCCCTGCACATATTTCAGGTGCAATTAACTGTTAGTAGAACACCTGTTCAAGTCATTGCCAGCTACTGGATCCCCTCCATGAATCAGGAATTATCAAGATACATCTGAACACCATGGTTTCGGATTACTTTAACTACACATCCATTGACTGAGGAAATTACTTGTGTGCAAACTCACTTGCCCAAAGGTTCCTTGACTTCATTAACTCCAATGGCCTGAGCAAGCTAGCTGACACCCTACAAGCGGTGCCAACATCCAGGATCTGGTGCTTACCAGTATGGTGGACCACTATAGCACCCCCACTGTGAGGTCTTCCCTGGTGAGATCTGACCATAAATCAATCTCATTCAAAATAACTATCACACCTGACCCTCTCAGCAGCAACTAAACTAAAAAACTTCTCCAAAGCAGATTATAACCTCTTATGGGATGGTATAAATAGCTTCACCACACCTCTCCCCTCAGATGGAACTATGCCGAGTTCTACACAAATGTTTCATACAAACACCTGAACAACTGCATTGACTCAGCTGTACCTGATAGGACCAAAACAAGCTCCTCAAGGAAGAGCAAACCTGTCTGTTGGACAACTGCCATTAACAGGCTTTACAATACGAGGAAGAAATTGATGTCTAAAAGTAAGAGGGAGCGAGCCATAAACTGGAAACACTCTCTCCTCAGCTTAAACAAGCAAATAGGACTTCTTGTAAAGTCTTCCGTAGCCAATTACAAACCCAAATTAGCTTCCTCAACTAAGGACAGCCATAAGGCATTCTTTAGTTACATCTGTGACCTAAAAGGAAAGGCCCAAATTTGTGCCGAAGTGGTAGATAATGATATCACATATACCGAGCCTGTGGACATTGCTAATCTGTTAGCTGACAGGTTCTGTAAAAGCTTCACTCCCCTGTCCCTGCCACACGTACCCCAAGACATCCCTATCACCTGTTGTTTGCCTTGTATCACTAAAGAACAGGTCTTGAATGCCCTCTCTGAGGTTAGAAACACAGCATCCATGGGACCTGATAACATTCCAAGTTGCATCCTACTTAGGCTCAAACAAGAATTAGCAACACCATTGGGTACTCTTTTCAATCATATTCTAAGCAATGGCTTCAGCCCAGGTGAATGGAAAAAGGCCACTGTTATTCCCTTGCATGAAGGTGGTGCTTCAACTGACCCTGGGAACTACAGACCTATTAGCCTGACTAGCCTTATCTGCAAGGGCATAGAGAGAATCATCATGGACCTTATCAGCAAAGACATTGGTAATCTCCAAACACTTGATTCTACTCAATTTGGATTTGTCAAAGGGAGATCATGCCTGTTAAACCTGATGGACTTCTTCGAAACAGTTACTAAGGCCCTCGATGAGGGGAAATCTGTGCATACAGCATTCCTAGGTTTAGCCAAGGCTTTTGACACTATCTCCCACTCAGACATAATTGGTAAACTCACCCAGCTAGGTATCAACCCATATATCATTAGATGGGTCACTAACTAGCTCAGTGATAGAACTCATATAGTCAAAATAGGGGAATCCACCTCCAACAGCAGACCTGTAACCAGTGGTGTTTCACAGGGATCAGTCCTGGGACTTCTACTGTTTGGAATCTATTTCTCCAAAGTGCAAGCTAAAACTAAAGGTCTGTGGCTGACAAAGTTTGCTGATGACTGCAAATTGGGAGTGGTCACAGAATCTCCAAAAGATGTCAACATCCTACAACAGGGTATTACATAAACAAATGATTAGTGCCAAAGTCATGGCCTTAAGCTCAATAGAAAAATATATATTATCATCCCTTTCATTAAGAGCGATGTTCCTTCTAACTATCACATCAATAACAACACCCTAAGTGCAAACTCAGTGGTGAGAGACCTGAACACACAGGTTGACAGCAGTCTTACCTTTGATCACCATGTCTCCACAGTGGTAAGAAATACATTCTATATTGCTCATCTCATAACTAAGGGCATTGTGCCCAGAAAAAAAGAAGTTATAACCTCCCTGTACTCTTCGTTCATCAGGCCAATAATTGAGTACAATGCCCCTTTTGGTATTACCATTCCAAGCACCTGCAGCAATTGGAGAGACCACAAAGGTTCCTCACAAGGAATATTCAGGGTCTTCAGCATCAGTCATGGGAGGATCACTGTCACTTTATTCTGTTTCATACAGACTACTCAGAGGCAATCTCTGCCTTGCATATAAGGTGATCTTTGACCTTGCTTTATTCATAGGTTCATAGATAGGTACTAGGCAGTCGGCCCTAGGTCCTATACTAGCATAGCCATAACAATTCCCTGGCTATTGCTTCCCACAAATATTTACTTTCCTGGATCCCGGTCTAGCAGGGCTACTGATGTGATCCCCGGGGTGAAATTCCTATCTCTCATCCAATCATCAAGGCTCTTCTTGAAGAGGGCCATTGAGGCACTCTGCCTGACATGTATGGGCAGCCTATTCCAGAGTATGGGGAGTCTCTGGGTCAGGAACCTATCCCTCCAGCATGTTCTATTCATCGTGATGACAAGGTAAGATCCCTTGATCATGTGGCTTGGAGGGACTGGAATTTCTTTAAGTGTAGCATGTCTAACAACTCTGGGTTTGACATGGCCTTGTATGTTAGGCAGACATCGCCTCTGAGTAGGCGATATGTGACAGAGTATAGCTGGAGTTTCTTTAGACGGTCAGCATAAGGCATCTGCTTTAGGCCTGTGATTCTTTTTGGGAGGTATTTCTGCTGCCTTTCTAGTTGTTGCAGATTTCTTGTAAGGTACATACCAAACAGGGCATTGTATTCTATAATGGGTCTAATGAGGGATGAGGGGTCCTCTTCAAATTACCGAAACGTCAGTTCGCCAAGACGCGGAAGAGGAACGCGAAAGGACCGACAACGCAGTTGACCGACATGCTGAAATCCCAACAGCTGGAAGACCGACAAGGGGAACGTATAAGCACGACTTGGTAAGTATGCGATAATGAGGGATTTTGGATTAGGGAGCGGACAGGTAAGTGTGCAATAGTGAGGGATTTAGGGTTAGGGTGTGTGAAAGGTGAGTGTGCGGTAGTGTCGGAGTTAGGGTTTGGGTAATGTAAGTGTGTGTTAGTGACGGGTTTATGTTTTAGGGTGGGTTAAGTAAGTTAGGAATAGGGTGCAGGTAGGGTACGTGTCTGGTACTGTCGGACCTTAGGGTTAGGGGTGGGTTAAGTGAGTTAGGGTTAGGGTGCAGGTAGGGTAAGTGTGCGGTAGTGTCGGACCTTAGGGTTAGGGGTGGGTTAAGTGAGTTAGGGTTAGGGTGCAGGTAGGGTAAGTGTGCGGTAGTGTCGGACCTTAGGGTTAGGGGTGGGTTAAGTGAGTTAGGGTTAGGGTGCAGGTAGGGAAGTGTGCGGTAGTGTCGGACCTTAGGGTTAGGGTTTGGGTTAGGGCTAGTGGATATGTAATGTAGTGTAATGTGTTATTTACGTTTAGTGTGTCGGTGTAATGGTGTTCGGTGTTTTGCGTTGTCGGTATTGTGTGTTGTCGGTTATTTGGTGTCGGTGGTTTGTGTCGGCGAACTGGCATGTCGGTGTTCTAAAGTAGACCTGGGATGAGTACAGAGGGACAATGGCCTCTTTTTTTCTGGATGAAAAGCCCTTAGTGATGAGGTGTGCCACATAGAAGGATTTTCTAACTGTTGTGGCTATGTGGTTATCAAAAGTGAGACCACTGTCCACCTGTGCCCCTAGGTCTCTTATCACACTTTCAGTATTTAGTGTACTGCCATCTCTGTGGTACTTCACAGATATGTGTTTTTTACCAAAGGGGACAAGTATACATTTGTTGGCATTTAGCTTGAGCCCATGGCTCTGGCACCAGGGTTCTGTTTCGGTAAGGCCCTTTTGTAGCATCTCCACATCATTTGGGGATTCAATAATGTCTCCCAGCTTGCAGTCATCTGCAAACTTTGTAAGTCAGATTCCCTTAGTGTTGGCCTGTACTTCAGAGAAGTAGATGCCAAACAAGAGTGGTCCCAGGACAGAACCCTGCAGTACACCACTGGTCACTTGTCTGGAGCTGGATTTGGAATCGGCTACTTTTATAGTGTGTGTTCTGTCAGTAAGCCAGTTTACAACCCATCGAGTGATGTAGGGATTAATGCCCAGCTTAGTATGTTTATCTATGATTCCAGAGTGGGAGATACTGTCAAAAGCCATGACAAGGTCCATGTAGGCTGTTTGTATCACCTTACCATCATCCACGGCTCTGGAGACTGATTCGAAGAAGTTGATCAGATTCAGGAGGCAAGAATGGCCCTTCATGAACCCAAACTGGGTGGGGTTCAATGTTTGAAGGTTGCCAATGTCTTTGTTTCTAAGTTCCATGATAATATGTTCCATGGCCTGGTAGATCAGGCTCTTCAGACTGATGGGACAGTAGTTCCCGGGATCCAAAGTGGATGCACCCTTATGAAGTGGGATGACTGTAGCTGTGTGCCACTCTGTGGGCACAAAGCCTGAGGTGAGGCTATGATTAAATATGACACATAGTTGAGGTGCCAGTTCATTTTGTAGTTCGTGCAGTACACAGCCCGGGATGTCTTCTGGTCCCATGGATGCTGTATTCTTGGCTTTGGAGAGTGTGTTTTTTACCTGAGTGGCTGTGATTACTGGAATTTGGCATTCTTTTGGCATTAAGATGGGCCTTTTAGGGGGTGAGAGGGGGTGAAGTTGGCACTGAATATATCTGTCAGGATATTGGCAATATCCTTGGGATTAGTATATCTAGTGCCATTCTGCTATAGCTCAGAGCAGATCAGAGTATTGCTATTTAGATTCTTGACATAACTATAGAATGACTTGTGGTTGTCTTTGGAATCTTTGGCAATTTTGTTTTCATAACTAGCTTTGGAAGATTTTATGAAGGATCTCACCTTTCTACTGAGGCTGATGAGGGAGTTTTTTGAATCCTGGGTTCTTCCTCTTATCTGCAACAGTTCCTTCCTTCTGTTGTACAGCTTGTTTATGCCAGTGGTCAACCAAATTGGCTTCCTTTTTCAGAGGACAGTGTCTTGGTTCTATTTGGGATGGCTCGGTCCACACATGAGTGAATGTGCTCGTACAGCACCTTAGTATAGGATTCAGCAGTTGAACTTCCAGTTCCCATCTGAATGGATGTCATGAAGTTTGTTACTTCTGACTTGAGAAGTATGAAGTTAGCTTTGGAGAAGTTTTTTTATGGAGGTTTCCTTAAAGGGGGGTGGGGGTGAGATGTGGATTTCAAGGGTGATTAGCTTATGGTCTGATCTGACCAACAAGGGGGTGACCACTGGTGTGAAGCATCAATCTCCCATGTTGATAATGACCAGGTCTAGAATATTGGTACTCCTGGTGGGACTATGAATTAGTTGCTCTAGGGCGTTGGAATTTATGAATTCCAAGAACCGTTGAGCAAATGTGTTGGTACAGGAATTGTTTTCCCAGTTAATGGCAGGGTAGTTGAAATCACCCAATATTAGGGTGTTTGGTTGTATCTTAATATTTTCAAGTATGTTTGGAAATGCTGCATATCTATAAGTCAAATGGTACTCGGTTAACTCGCTCTAAAGGCCTTATCCTGGTATGTGATACTAATAGAACCTGCTGCAGAATATAGATTTGTCTTCCAGAGGCTGCCACAACTTTGGAACAGACTCCTGCTTCATGTTAAACAGAGCACCTCATTGGTCCTCTTAAAACGAAACCTGGACAATTGGGTGGATAATCATAAATTCACCCTAGGGGTTCCACCTTTGTCCCTCTTGGACAGGGGTGACAGGTGCTGATCATGGAAATAAGGGTAAAACTTGGCTAGGCTTGTAAGGGCCTAGGGTTATTAGCCTAGTAACCTCCTATGATCCTATGATCCTATAAATAATCTCCACATTGAACTTTAGCATGTATTTTCTGCGATGCTACTAATAATACAGATGAGTCAAGGCTGATAGATAGTTCATAACATAAATCAAGCCGCATGCTATGACTCAGAGAATACAGCAATTAAAAAATAACCTGCAATTCAACAGGTACCTAACCTATTTTATACCTGAACAACTAAAGAAGCTACTCATGGTCAAGGAGATAAAGCAAGACAACATCTAATAAAGTCATACAGCAATTATTAAGTGCAGCAATTTGTCTGGTCAGAATTGGTTTAAATACGTTATTCTTCAAGGGATAAAGACCATTGTAAAGCTTCCTGCATTTTTTAAATGCTTAAACACTGAAATTCAAATTTTTAATCAAAGATATGACACTGTATGAAAGTTATGTTTATGCATCTATGCATGCATTTATTTATTAACCCTGAAACTGGACTAGTTAACAAATGGACCTTTTAAAATTATGGTTTGAGCTGTAATCAGCTGCAAAGCAGATGGTCTGAACACATAACATAGACAGGTTTTGGAGATTTAGTTAAGAATATATGAAGTCTGTGTACTACTAGGGTGATATTTCTATGATGGTACATGACTAATAATGCATCTATAATTATTTGTTTGGATACAGGCCCACACTCCTCCCTCTTGCAACACATTGGGCTGCAGTTCAATATTTGTGAATTTTGCTATCATAAACATGTGAAGTAGGGATTTTTAATATGACCTATTTTTAATATGACCTAATTAATTCATTTCCCCTCATTGTTAAGGGAACCTGAATGTGTAATGCTTGTAAATACATTCGACATGCATATATATTTTCAATGGGTCCCTGACAACATACTCAGAGCTAAAGCCAACAGAATTGCCCTGAGGTCAGAAAGACACTTTGCTCATATCATATGTTTAAAATATTTTACAAGCTGTATACTATAACTGAGATTAGTTTTCTCTTAAATATACATTTAATTATACCATTATTTTTTCATTCCAAACTATTTTTGTTCATATATTTTAACTAGTTCTGCCTAGTAATGTTTTGTACTTCAAAAATATGTAATGTCTTCTCCATAAGTCAGCTATTTCTGTTGAAATGACAGTAATGCCTTAGAAAAGTAAATAAACTATGCAGTGATACAAGGTATTAGAAGCTAAGACTAAAGTGTTCTGACAGTATTGTGTCTTGCCTCCACAAAGATGGTGGCTCACTGCATTCATGTTTAGATATGTTTGCTGCCCTTATAACATCCCCACTTCACCTACATTTAACTTTATCTAAGCACTCTCCATTCCCCATAGTCAACTTAACAAAATTTTGCTAATTGATCCCACTGCATCACTCTACCCAATCACTTTCTATCTTTCAATGAGATCATTTACTACACCAAAACCAATACAATCTTTCAACCACTTGCTCTTCTCACATACTACTGACTGTGTCTCCACAAAATCTTAACACCATACCTTTCTGTCTACTACATAAAGTTCTAAGTTATGAAGATCAGCTACATCTAACACTATCTTATTCCACCAGATAAAAACTTCTTTAAAACAAAATGATATCCCTATATACTTCAATACTTATAATTCTCTCCCTAGCTACTCACTTCACCTCCTATACCAATTTGAACATATCCCCATCCAACCATCAGAGTACATCCCCATATCCTCCTCCAAAACTATCTTCTAACTTCAAAATAGCCTCGACAATTTTCAATATCACAATCCTTGATCATCTCACCTATAACATACTTCCGTTTGACGTTTACCTCGCATCTCAGTTATGTTTCATAAAGCTATGACTAGGTTCATTAACACTATTGTAAATATAACATCTCAGCTTATAATATTTGGTGACATCCACCCAAATCCAGGCCCTGTAACTACCCCAAAATTCCTCAGTAACTCATCCTCTCTCCCACAGAGTATATTAAACCTACCTCGGAAAGGATCACATCTACTACTGATAAATGTAAATCTTAAAAGCCAATGTAATAAGATTCAAGAACTTCATGCCACCCCCTCACTCTACTCACCAGATATAGCTATTATAGCTGAAACCTGGTTGAAACTACACATAGATGATACCGAGATAATCCCACCTGGTTATAATGTCCTCAGGCTAGACAGAAAAGGAAAAAAAGGTGGAGGGGTAGCCATAGTGTTTAAAAATAATCTTACATCGCAACCTCTAAACTATAAATTCCAACTTTTAATAATGCTAAAATTGTATTCACTAAACTAAATCTCAACATCTATAAATGCTTAATCATTGCGGGAACCTATATCCTGCCTGGCGATAACATTTCTACCATAGAACATATACTACACTGGACCTCAAAAAATATTTCTCAAGAAACAATTATAATGGGAGATTTCAACACAGACTGGTACAACTGTAACCCACAGAACCCAATCAAAAATATTAATCTTCATGTCTTTACACAAATCACCCAAGGCCCAACCAGAATAGGCAAAAACTCATAGACAATCTATCCTTGACTGGACCTTTACCAACAAACCTTTGCACTCACTACACTCAGATTGTCTTCCTGATAGCCTCAGTGATCACATACCAACCTTTCTGCTTAGGCAATGGACCAACCCTCTTAAACATACCATTTACCAACAGATCCACAGCAAGAAAAACTTTTACCAAACTCTACTATCCACCCTCTATCAATATAACTGTACCCCACTAAAAGTCCTGCCCCTAGACTCTGCTGTTGAATACTTTAACAATACATTCCTCAATACTCTTAATAAACTTGGACCCCCAGGAACTATATGAGCAAAGTCAAACTATACCTCATGGTTAATGAAAAAAACATAAACTCTCCTTAAACTAAGAGACAAAGCTTTGGAACTATGGTATACAAACATATCTCAACCAAATTGTGTAGAATATCAAATACTTAGAAATAAAGTAAAAAATCATATCAGACAAGAAAAAAAAAATACTACAGCAATATTCAAATGAAACATCAGAGAAATCTACAAAAATTTTGGTCAGTGATCAAAACAGTCCTACACCCTGGACAAGCCTCTACCCCACCCCCTCAATAGTAAATGATCTGGGTACCACGGCAGAACAATTTAATAAATACTTTACTGTAACCATCTTATCTCTAACCATAACAGCTCCCCACCACCAACTATACCCTTACCAGTAAAGAAGAATAACAACAGCTTCTCCTTCCACCCCATCCCTACAAATACCATAAATATACTAGTAAAGTAACGAAAACCAACAATAGCAGCTGATCACTTACCAGCAGAATATCTCAAGATAGTTACTGATGCATTTCATACCCTCTCTATTCTTATCAATCACTCTGTCACTGAACAGCAATCCCATAGATTGGAAAATCTCCTACATAATCCCCCTACACAAAGGAGGTAACTGCACTGAAGTCTCAAATTACAGACCCATTGCCATACTATCCCCACTTTCCAAAATTCTAGAAAGATGTATAAGCTCTTAACTACTGCACTAACTAACAACCAATTCCCTCTTAACCAATTCTCAGCATAGATTTAGACCTAACCATATTACCACAACTGCCCTCTTGAGCTTCCTCAATGCCATCAATCTGCATAGGAGTGAAGGAAAAGTAGTCTCATCTGTCTTTCTTGATAAGTCCAAAGCCTTTGATACAGTTTCTCACCATAAACTTCTTACTTCCTCTGCTCTCACTTGGTTTCAAAGCTATCTAACAGGATGCCAACAAGCAGTAAAATGGCTCCAAGTCCTCACATCCTTTCTTCCTGTTACTCTAGGTGTCCCTCAGGAATCCATTCTTGGTCCCCTTCTTTTCAATATCATTACAATTAACCTGAATACAGCCACATCTCTGGCCTCCCTGATCCAGTATGCAGATGATTCTGCACTCATTTATGCTGCCTAGATCTTAAAACAACTATAAGACATAACACAAAAGTCTATCTCTGCAATAGAAACATGGCTCTCAGACTCACAAGTTATACTTAACCCCAGTAAAACCAAGCTGATGCTCTTCCAACCCACCAGAACCTCAACCCCCCTCCTTCTTCATTACAGCTTCAGGTAATATAAATATCACACCCGTAACCCAGAATAAACTCCTAGGTGTTGTTATAGATAATAACTTGAGATTTGACCTACACATAGCACAAACAATAAAGATGGTACACAAAATATTAGGAAGTCTGTATAGAAATAAATAATTCCTAACCGATGGCACTAGAATAGCCATTGCAAGAACCCATCTTCTCTCTGCACTACTCTATGCCTCACCCATACTCACCAACCTCAAGAAAACAGACCTAGGAAAACGGGAAGTATGTTATAATAAAATAGCACAATTTGCCACAGGCTCTACATACAGATCACATCACTGCTAAGCACTAAGACAACTTTCCTGGTTAGACTTTCCACACCTCCTATCCTTCAACAAGCTGACAATGGCCCATAAACTACTTTACCAGCAGGAAAAAATGCTACTTTCCCAAAACTTACTCAAACTCTATTCCAATCATCATAAATTATGCTCCAATAAATCAGTATTAAAAGTAACTAAAGCTATGAATACTGCAGGAGACTCTCTTTATTCTACTTATGTAGTCAAAATCTGGAATACACTTCCTCAAAACATTAGATCCATAACCAATACTACTCACTTCAAAACTCACTCAAAAATCACTGGCTTAACACAAGGAATTGCTCATGCAACAGCCCTGGTTAAATCTTAGTTTTTCAAGACCTATCCCCCCACCCAATTGAAAATCTTCTTTTCAAACCCTCCCCTTCCTTCCAGCTACCTTCTACACTGCTGTTTTATTTTCTTCTCTTGTATTGAAATATTTCAGATAGAAATACATATGCAACTTCAATTTTAATTTATTTATATTCCACTGTTAAATTTAAAATCAAAAGTATCTCTGTCTATAGTTTCTTTATGCCAGATAAATATTGTTGTTCCTGTACATGTATACAATGGCATTTGGCAAAGGCATTTGACACAATACCTCATGTATATTCTTGTTTAATAATTTTTATATGTGGTACTTTTCTCCCTGGGCCTCCACATAAAATGGGTACCTGCCTAGTTGGAATTTCCCGGTAAACAAACATAAAATAAAATAAATAAAATATATTATGTTGTCTCTGTGACTACGGCCCTCTGGTGAGGCACCTCTGATTATTGCTGAACTTAGAAACATGGGGAATTTGTGTGCTGGTTGTGACATACTGGACTTTCTGCTTTTAAATCTCCAGGTGGGAAAAAATCTTTTTCAATACTTTCACGGGTTTATGAAAAACACACTGTAATCTAGTTTTGTATATATGCATTTGAGTAGAAATACTATTGATGTGAGGAGTTCATTTAATCAAAACATCAGTTTTTTTTCTTTGTTTGAGTAATTCGCATGGTCTTGCAAGCTCTGAACATTTTCAACTACAGAAAAGATGGCATAGATGTGCTCGGACATTCTCAGTCCCCATTTAGCTGTTAAAAAGATTTTTATGAATGGAGGAATTATGTGCAGGAAAACAGGGGAAGTTCCAGGACTGCTTTACTAGATTACTGCAGAAAATGTTAGTACTGATATGCAGGAGTACCAGAAAAGGCAGACAGGATTCCAGTGTAATGTCTCATCAGATGAACAATTTTCCAGGCTTGCAACATTTGCTACATGCTGGTGACAATATTAGGAAGTCCCATGTGAGGTGTTAGATCACAGATGACGTGACAGCTCTCTAGCTTTGTAACCACAAAGTGATGAAGTAAGTTGCTGAGCTTGTGCTGACAAACCACATTTTCACGTAGACATGATACATGGGCACACACACACACACTCGTACACACACGCACACACACACACACACACACACACACACACACACACACACACACACACACACACACACACACACACATGCACACTATTCCTGCATATGCACACATATCCATGTACAAACACAGACAAAAAATCTTACTGAGCTCAAACCAGTCCTAAAACAGTTTGTGTAAAATTGCAGATCTTCATATTTTAAATTCCATTTTAATATACACTAACAACACCTACTAAAAATAATTCTGCTTTCCGTTTGTGACTTTAGTTTGCAAAGGAAAAAACTTAAAGAGTATAGGATAAGATTTATTTTAAGTGGACTGGACCATATGTGCCTGATTCTCAGCCATGAACTAGTTAAACAGAATTTGCATAAACATAAGCAAAGTATACACTGCAAATCAGAAATGAATTTGATACATGCTGTTTCATTCAAGAATGTAGTTTCTGGAGTTACTTATATGCAAAAAAATAACATGTTTTAAAAAAAGATGGAAGGAAATTAAATAGAAAAGAACCTAGGCCTTGGTTAGAAGGTATGATAAGTTTCTCTCTCTCTGTAGCACAATAGTAAGCCTATCATTGGTCAGTTTTAATAAAGAATAATAAGGGAAAAGAGGGGACAAGAGATGGAGGTGTATCAATCTACATAAAAAGTAGGCACACCTCAAGATTGGTCAAACATTATCACATGCATGAGCTACTTCATGTACAATTAACCTTAGGTAAAGTCCCTTACCATATCCTTGCTAACTACAGGTCCCCATCTATGACCCAGGATAGCCCAACACCATATTCATGTGTGATTTCAATCCCACCATAAATGGGGATACATACACAGCCACTAACATGTAGGCTCAAAGATTCCTTGATTTTGACAGGAAAAACACCCTGGAACACCTAGTATATAAATCTACTGGGGTGCAAATATCCTAGCACTGATAATCACAAATATGAGGGAACATTGCACTCCCCTTGTGTAATGTCCTAACCAGTCAGATCAGATCACAAAGTGGTCACCCTTTGAAATAAATATAAAGGTCAAACTCCCAGCAAATCCCAGAAACTTTAAGAACTTTTCCAAGGCTAACTATCTCCTGTTAAGAAATGAAATAGCTAAATTCCAAGCCCCCTCATAAACTCGAAAAAGAGAGTGGCCTATGCCAAAGTGTTTACGGAAACCTTGTACAAGCATATAAATCATTGCATAGAAACAGCAGTACCAAACCGACATAAACCAAAAACTACCCCATCTTTGTGGACCCACAGTATAAACAGGTTATACAACAAATTAAGGAAAATCCTGTGCAAAAATAGGAAATGCTTTGACCAAAAGACAAATAATTCCCTCAAAAGTCTCAACAAACAACTCAGGGTACTAATCAAGTCCACCAAAGCCAACTCCAAGGCAAACATAGCTTCCCAGGCTAAGAATAACCATAAGACATTTTTTCAATTATGTATGCAAACTTAAAGGGAACACATAACAGTGTGCCGAACTAATAGTATTGTAACTTCCAATACTGAACTGGGGGATATAGCAAATTTCCAGGCTGATAAATCTAGGTCCAATTTCATCCCCTTATCACCCCCAGTCCCCCCCAGGAAATATCCTCTACCATTTCTCTCCCAACTATCAGTAAAGAACAGGTCATCACTGCACTCTCCAAAGTTAAAAACACTGCATCAGTGGGTTCTGACTCAGGGTGCCTCTCACTTTTTAATTTCTACAGATTTTTTGGGTTTCTAATACCATGACAGGAATGGACCCCATTCCTAAGTGAAAGTACGATTAAAGTTCATGAAATTAGTATTGTTTCAATCTTTTCATTTATTTATTTTTTCACATTTGTTAACTGGGTTAGTCCGTCTCACCCAATGGCCTGTTTTCATTGGAGACCCGAGGAGAAAAGCTCCAACCATGCAAACATAAAAAGATAACATTGTAGGCAATATACAAAACCCAAGAAAAACAGTGCAGCAATACAACATAAGCAAAAATGGCATATGCAGTTATCAGGTGAAATGAATAACTGTAATAAAAATAAAACAAAATGAAGTAAATACAACTAGTACATTTAAGTATTTACAATAATGATATATCTTTTCTAAGTAGCATAACATAGTATTGTCTAGTGAGCAGATTAGTCATTGAATTATTAGATGCAGACAGGTAGTGAAAAAAAAGGAAAATGCAGATTATGGATGATTTAGGCAAGGACAGGCTTTTGAGTTGAAAAAAGTAGTGCTTGACTTCAGTTTTAAAGCAGCTGGAACTAGTGATGCTACGAATGTGAGGTGGTAGCCTATTCCATGCAAGAGACACAGAGTGCTTACAGAGGAGTTTACTATAAGTTTTGTTGGGTTTATAGATGTCTAGAAGGTGCTGGTCAGAACTACTAAGAGACCAGGTTGGGGTTTAACGGGATACTAAGGTAGAGAGTGACGGGCAGGCTAGCAGTTTGTTAGGGAGGGAGTGTGTCAGCTGCAGCTGGGCAAGTAGTAAGAGCTGGGGGAATTCTAGCCATTGAAGCTGTTTCAGGGCAAGGCAATGATGGTATTTATAAGGCTGGTTACTGGTGAATCTGGCTATGTTATTGTAAGCTTGTTCTTGTTTGGACAGAAGGTTTCACTGGAGGTGAGTTAGGATAGGGGAGGTGTAGAGGAGACATGGAAAGAGACAGGCTTGGGCAAGGGTGGGTTTGGAGTTGGGAGCAAGAAATTTCTCATTCCTCTAGAGAAGACCCAGTTCCATGTTAGTTTTTTGATACAGTGTTAGATATGGATGTCAAATTTGAGTCGGTCATTGATTATTGTACCCAGTAACATAATGTGAGGCTCAGCTTTGATGAGAGTGTTATCTAGTGAAGAAATAGTAAAGGTGGATTTAAGGTGGTGAAGAGTTTTGGGGAGAAATAGTAGCAGCTTAGTTTTTTGGGGGCTGAATATAAGTTGATGCTCTGTGAGGTATTTTTCCTCAGATAAGAATGAGTTTTGGGTGATAGAAAGAAGTTTAGAGATACTGTCAGCACAAGAGATAAGAGTAGAGTCATTGGCATAGTGTATATATGAGGAGGTGTTGTAGGAGGAGTAAAGATGATTGGTGAAGATGTTGAATAGGAGGGGGCCAAGGACTGAGCCTTGAGGGACACCAGTTTGGATAGGTAGGAAAGGGGAGCAAGCAGATTGCCATCTGACAGACTGTGGCCTGTCTGATAGATAGCTTGAGAACCAGTGAATAGAAGAGAGGGGGGAGATTAAGGTCAGTAAGCTTAGTAAATAGCTTGGAATGGGAGACAGTATCAAAAGCTTTAGAGAGGTCAAGAAAGAGGCAAGACATGAGGAGTTTTTTGTCCCTGGCTTCAGCAACAGTGTGAGTGAAGGACTGGAGGGCAGTGGAGGTGTTGTGGTGTGGCCTAAAGCCATGTTGAGCGGGGGTCAGAAGATTTTCATTAATAAGGTGAGTTAAAAGCTGATTGTGAATACATTTTTCGAGGATTTTGGATACAGGAGATAGGATGGCAATGGGTCTGTAGTTAGAGGGCTCAGGGGAGTTACCTCCTTTGTGAAGTGGAATGGTGTAGAAAGATTTCCAGATGTTAGGGACAGTAGACTCTTGGATAGATCTATTTATTAGGATAGAGACAGGATAGGCTATTGAATGAGCAGTGAGTTTAAGAAAGAAGGGAGGGAGGTTATCAGTAGAGGGAGAACAAGACTTCAGTTTTAGTACAAGTGACTTGATGTAGGCTGTGGAGATGGGGTTAAGAGAGAAAGGGGATATGTTGCATCAGTAGTGAGTGGTGTGAGGGTGGTTATGGCTTTGGAAGGGTTGGGTAGGTTTTTGAATAGATTCAATGAAGTGGGTTTTATGTAAGGTGGCAGTTTCTAAGAGAAAATTATTAGAGTATGGGTTGGGGGTAGTAGGTTGACATGGATTTAAGATTTTATTGATGGTATGCCAGAATTTTTGGGGGTTAGACTTTTGGATGAACTGGGGATTATAAAAGCAAGTTTTCTTCTCTTTGTTAATTGCTGTTTTTGCTAGATTTCATTTATATTTTTGTAGGAATGTTGCTGATTTCGTTTTTAGCCATTTTACAATTTTTGTCTCTTTCTTTCATGAACGATAGGGTGTTTTTGGTCTGGCAAGGTGAGTAGTTGGCTTTTATTCCAACATTTCTAAGAGGAGCTAAAGTGCCAAGTATATCAAGAAAAATAAGATTAAAGTGATCATCTTTGATGTCAGTCAGAAGTGCTCTTCACAGCACCCACAATGTGCCCAGTAATGACTCCTTCTGTAATTCGTACAGAGTTACATAGGTTCATAGGTAGGTACTAAGCTAGCTGCCCGAAGGCATTTATAAGCCTAGACAGAATGTGTTGGCTTTCACCGCGCCCTTAGATTAGTTCCTTGTGCCTCTGTCCAGCAGAGCCACTGAAGTGATCCCCAGGGTAAACTTTCTGTTTCCCATGCACTCATCAAGGTTTCTGTTGAAGAGTGTTAGTGAGGAGCTCTGCCTAATGTAGATTGGAATCTTGTTCCAAAGCATGGGAAGTCTCTGGGACAGGAATCTATCCCTCCAGCACATCCTATTTATTGTTGTGTTGAAGTTTAGATCCCTAGAGCATGTGGCTCAAGGGGATATGGTTTTCTTTAGGTGGAGCATGTCCATCAATTCTGGGTTGGACATGGCCTTGTATGTCAGGCAGAGATTACCTCTGAGTAGGCGGTATGCAACCGAGTACAGCTGGAGTTTCTTCAGTCGAGCTGCATAGAGCATCTGTTTGAGGCCAGTGATCCTCTTGGTGAGGTACTTCTGTGGTCTTTCCAGCTGTTGCAGGTGTCTTGTAAGGTACATCCCAAATGGGGTGTTGTACTCTATGATGGGTCTGATGAGTGATGAGTAGAGGGGCACAATGACCTCTTTTGATCTGGATGCGAACCCTTTTGTGATTATGTGGGCCACATAGAAGGATTTTCTAACCACTTTGGCATTGTGATTATCAAAGGAGAGATTACTATCTACTTGGGTCCTCAGATCCCTTATTACGTCTTCCGTGTTTAGGGGACTACCACCTATGTTTATTGTATTGATGACATATCTAAATATGACTGTAGATTCTTTTTTATAAGACCCATTGCTCCTACTACTATTGGAACTATCTGGGTATCTTTCTTCCACATCACTCTCATTTCTGCCTGCCAAGCTTGATATTTTATGACTTTGTGTCTCTCTGTACACAAGGCACTGTAGTCACTGGGTGAAGTGTTTTCAATGATCAATGCTACTTTTGTCTTCTTTTCATGGACCACTAAATATTGTTTTCTCGCATCTGTCTTTTGAACTGTTGGTAATGGGTAATCCCATGTGATGTAGACTTCATCATTTTCTATGACGCGTTCTGGCTCATGTTTCCAGTGTTTTTCAGCCACTTCAGTACCATAATGTTTGCACAATTCCCAGTGCAACAGTCTTGCCACATTATTATGGCTTTCAGTATACAGACTTTCTGCCATAAGTATGTCACAACCAGCAGTGAGGTGTGCGACTGTTTCCAATTCTGTTTTACAAAACCTGCATTTGTCTGTTTCTCCCACATGTTCAATGGACTTTGTAAACCAAAGGTACGTAGCCCACTATCTTGGGCCACCAATATTAACCTTTCATCTTTTGGTTTGAATTTGCCTCTCCTTAACCATTCCTGCATTCAGTCCTGATCAACATGAGGTTCTTCCAGAAGTTTTCTGCACTTGCAACTATATTTATGTATTTTCCATATTCCTTGCCTTCTCATCTGATCCTTCACCTTATATTCTTTCTTTTGTTTTTTTTTGCCACATTCAGTTGTTGCCTGATGTTTATCTAGTTCTGGTTAGATTTCCATTCCTGCTTGACGCTGATATGCTTCTGCTAGACTAAGCAGGGAAATCATCTTAGATTTACTCTCCTCGTGTTTCACAACTTTCATTATGTTTGGATCTTGTGTGGTCAGCAGATATGTCTACAGTCCCACGACTGCAGATCTATACACATAATCAATTTCAAGGAGGCCCATACCTCCTTTGGAATGGGAAATCTATAATCTTGGTATGCACTGATTTTTATAAATCATTTGATGAGCATGAAGCATCCTTCTTGTTTTCCTGTCTAATTTATCCAACACATTTTGGGGCCAGTCAATTACTCCAAAACTGTAAGTTAGGACAGGAAGAGCAAATTGGTTTATAGCTTGAATTTTGTTCCTAGATGTCAACTCTGTTTTCAGGATTTATTTCTTCCTTACTAAGTTTTATTCACATTTGTTCATGTTTTATTGTCGATACTTCATCAGTTCCCAAATATTTATACACTCCCTCTTGCTCAAGTTCTTTTATATCATATTCTTGTCCAAAACTGATGTTTTCTTGGTGCTGCAGTTTTCCTGCTTTAAAAGATGTTTTTGTACATTTATCAAGACCAAATAACATTCTTATATCATCTGAAAAAGTTTTGAATACTTTTTTTGCTTTCAGTTCCTCATCTGATGAACTATACAGTTTTAAATCATCGACAAAAAGAAGATGAGAAGTCTTTACACTTTGTTGTTTTCTAGGAGCCAAATTATAGTCATGGCCTAATCTGTTAAGTAGACAGCTTAATGGGTTAAGGGTAAAACAGAATAGCAGCAGTGACAGGGAGTCACCCTGGAATATCCCTCTTTGAATTTTTAACCCTGGAATAATAAGTTGTCCTTTATCATGGCTTAATTGCAAAGAGGTATGCCACTGTTTCATGGTCACTGTAATGTAGTCAATCAGTGTAGGGGATATCTTACATATTTTTAAGCACTCTTTCATCCATGAATGTGGGATACTACCAAATGCTTTTTGTAGTCAATCCATGCCATACTTAGATTCTTCCTCTTTTTACAGTTCTCCATTATGACTTCATTTAGCAACAGATGATCCTTTGTTCCATATGACTTTTTTATTACCTTTTTGTTCTATTGTCATGATTGAATTTTCTTCTAAATGACTATAAACTCTGTTGGCATCAATTCCGGTGTATAGTTTATATGTCATCGAAAGGCAAGCTATTGGCCTATAATTTGCCTCCTAAATAGCTTGAAACATGACCTGTCTGGCCCACTAGAATCTCTATTCAATGGTAGCTGCAAGACAAGCTTCATTACTAGACAATGGAGAACTGCAATGGCTCTACACAAGGCAGACCATCAACAGTTAAATGGAACAATACATTTATAGCTTTGACTAATCTCACATGTAAGGCTATGGAAAGAATTATCATAGACCTAATAAACAAAGACATAGGAAACATTCAAACACTGGATCCATCACACTTCAGTTTCATTAAGGGCAGGTCATGCCTACTAAACTTGGTGGGCTTCTTTGCGAAGGTCACTACAGCCATAGACAAGGTCAAAATAGTACATACTGCCTATCTTGACCTGGCAAAGGCATTTGACACAATACTGCACTCTGTTATTATATACAAACTCACAAATTTAGGCATAAATCCCTATGTCGCTTGATGGATAACCAAATGGTTCACAGATAGGACACATGGAGTTAGAATGAGGGAATCCAACTCTACCAAGACACCTGTTATTGGTGGTGTCACAGAGCTTGGTACTAGGACATCTTCTGTTTGGAATATACTTCTCTGAAACCAAGGCAAATGTAGAGAGCCTTTGACTAACCAAATTTACTGATGACTGCAACTTGGGTGCAATCATTAAAGGAAAACTCCACCCTCTCATACAGTTTAATTAAATCGTATTTTTTTTTTCTCCCTACAATATGATTCCAGCATTGTGTATGTACTAGAAACCTGCTTGTACTTTTTAAAACTTTTATTTCCATGCACTGGAGTCAAAGGAACAGAAAGCCCACCTACTTTTTTTAACTCATCTTCTTACATACTTTGCAGAGAAATACATCTCTACCTGCATGACATATCATAGACACAGTTAAATTTGTAGTTTACCCTGTCAGGTACTGCTGTCAATTTTAGATGGGTAATTAATCCTGCTAATGTCAGGAACACAGCAGCTGATATAAAAAAAGACAGAAAGCTGTGGAATTGTTTCCACTGTTTTTATTGCAGAGGGGAGGAGAACTTAACACTTCCCTTTCATAGCAAAACAAAGCAATTAGATCAGTCGGGGTTTAAAGGCAATTGTCAACTCTTCTGACAAATTTACATACACAGCAACACAGTATTGAAATTCTAAGCTATTTATTTATAATAGTTTGTGTTAATATAACTTGAGTAGTTGCAAAGATTTCTGTGACATTTAGAGAAAAGTCAGTAAATATTTTTTCTTGTAAAGCATAAATGCATTTTACACACACACACACACACACACACACACACACACACCCCGGGATTCATGAAGCTTGCGCCAGGCGCACGCATAGCTTAGGCGTTATAATGCCAAATATGGCCGCCGAGCGATTCAGGTACGATCTAATTCCACGTGCACTACCGGCGTACGCCAGATCTGCGCAGCCCCCGGCGTAGGTATGCAAATCACCCCATGTGCAGTGTTGCACCATGCAAATGAAGGCATATAGCGATTCATGAAGTGGTGCAGGCGTAAGCCCACGGAAATGTAAACCAAAAAACACGGTTTACATTTTCCCAAACATAACATCGGAGCTATGGAAGAGGGCCAGACCCAGGTATCACAATGTGAACATATGCCAATGGTGAAATACACAGCCAATGGCATAAGAAAAGATGCACAACACGTAAATAACAACATTTAATGTCATGTCCACAGTAACACACAGCAGAACCGCAGGGCATGTGTGCGGAAGCTGTAACATAAAGAAATAATATAAAAATGTCATAAAATCGCAACATAATAGAAATCAGGTTTACAGCATAACACACAATGGTAGGCATGGAACACCACAACCAAGGTACAAGGGTTGCTAAGGGCTTGCGATAGTGTTCGGCGCGGTAACTATGAATTAGTAGTCAATGCCATGCAAATGAGGCAGATAATACTGAATCGCAAATGTCCCGCCTGAGGAAGGTTGTACCATACGGCGCAGCAGTATAACACTGAGGAGTGGCTCAGAGGAGATACATGACATCAGCAGAGGGGTGTGCCACTGTAGCACTAAGCACATTGGAGCATTGCAAATCTGGCCTGTCCATTGCTAAGCAAAGCTGCAGGATAGGGGTGGGGAGGAATTGTTTAGCTGAGAGCACACATGGTGGCCAAAAGCGCATGTGTACGAGAATGAAAACCTGCCCGAAACCCAGTAATTGGACGCACGCACCGCAAACAATAGCAGAAACAGGAAGGTCAGGGGAAGGAAAGGAAATGCGGAAGTAGGATAATTGGAGTACTAATGAGCAATCAACACCAATCAACCCACGAAGGCCAATCGACGGCAGCTGACAAGTCCACTTGCAGAAACCTGCAAAACAGGATAGGGGAGGCATGTGAATGCAAAGAAAGGAGGGGAGGTATTGGATTGCAAAGATAGGAGACCTGACACAGCAGAGCAAAGCAAACCGACAGCAGACCGGCAGTAGCACACATAATGCAAGATATGCCAGGTCCAGGAAAGCACAAATGAAAGTAGGCTGCAGGATGCACGCCAGAAAATGGTAGGTGCAATGCGCAGAAATGTAAAGGGAAGGTCAAGAGGTAATCCACGGCAGGCAAATGTAATTCAACACCAAAGGCACCACAATAGTAGTTCCGGCAGTAAAACACATAACATAACCTGTAGCTACGAACGTACATACACACCCCATGACACCATTGGTGTTCACAGCACAATAGTATAAAGTGTGTAAGCACCCAACACACACCTGTGTATTCCCAAACACCGCACCATAGGTGTAAACACACGGGGAACTTTTAAAATGTACATGTTGGGAGCTGCCATAGCTGTGATTCATCAGCATGTGTTAGAGACTGACGGTGTTGTGGAGGATGATGCCGACAACCACCGCAGGCCTCGGAGGAGAAGGAGAGTGTTCAGACCAAGGGTAACCTACCAGGGGCTACATGACCTGGAGATAGTAGAGCATTACAGGGTGGACAGAGACATCTTACAGCAAATAGTGGAGCTGTGCCGGCCACGCCTGAGAACCAGAAACAATAGAGGGGAACCCATACCAGTGGACACAAAGGTATGTGTAAGCCTGTGAATACTGGCTATAGGTACCTTTCAAAGGCCAACTGGAGATATAATGGGTATCTCACAGGCATCAGCATCCAGGGTACTACACCAGTTCCTGGATGCCATGTTACCACATGCCAATGAGCAGATATACTTCCCCAGAACTCAGGAGGAGTTGGCCAGCAATATGCATCACTTCCACCATGTGGCACAATACCCAGAGGTACTGGGTGCGATAGACTGCACGCACATACAAATCAAGTCACCACCCGGTGAGCAGGGTATGCGCTACATAAACCACAAGGGATTCCACTCCATCAACTGCCAGGTCGTGTGCAATGCCCAGGGCATTATCATGGATGTGTGTGCTGGCAGCCCTGGAAGCTACCATGACTCCCATATCTGGCATGCCTCACAGCTGTATCAGGTATTTGTCAGGGGGGACATCCCACATGGCCATCTCGTGGGGGATGCTGGCTATGCACTGGAGCCGTGGATGATGACTCCAATCAGAAATGTACACACACCCATGCAAGAACGCCATAATGAGGCACACGCACAAACCAGAATCATCATAGAGCATGTGTTCGGGATGCTGAAATCACGGTTCCAGTGCTTGGATACATCTGGTGGAGCCTTGCAGTACTCTCCAGGCACATGTGCCCACATCGTCATAGTATGTGCCATGCTACATAATATGATCCTGCGGAAGCAGCTGCATCAGGGACAAAATGGTGAAGGCCCTCATAGCCCACCGCAATTGCCAAGGCCAGTACAGGCACAGAGGGATTCAGACCATGAACACACTGTGCCAGCCCCAGTAGGCAGATGGAGGCATGCCCAATATGCCTACGCCTTGGCAAAGAGGGAACGTATAGCACATACACTGACCGTGTAGGCCCCTATGGACTGACACCTCTCCACCTGCACACACAGTAAAATGGATGGCACACAAACATGACCACCTGTAAATTGTAATGTATAGGTGGCCCAATGTGTGACTCCTACATAGGCAGCCCTCAAACATTGTAAACACAACAGCCAGTGCAACACAGAATGCCAACACCTGAACAGTACATGAGTCTTACAGCATATGGTAGTGCTGTGTGCCTGTCACGTTCCCCGCCAGATATATATATATAGATATATATATATATATATATATATATATATATATATATATATATATATATATATATATGTACACATATGCATATATATAATACAGATAGAAAGGGCAATAGAGGGATATATGGTGATATAGATGGATTCAGCGATATCTGCAAATATGATAGATAGTTCAACGACATTCATAACATCTTGGAGGTACAAATAAATAGGATACCGCCAACCATGGAATGTGTAACATACTGACATGCGTAACCACGAGGCTGAAAGACCGATAGAACACAGTACCGGAACAGTACATCCGCGAGTAATAGTATGATGATATGAAGGGACGGTTAGTCACCGCTGATGGTGTCGCGATCCACGTAGGTACTGTGTTCAACTGTGTCTGTGAGTGCCGTAGTCTGTGTAAGTGTGCGTTGAGGGTGCCGTGTGCGTTTCTGTGTGACTGTAATGTGTGTGTGTCCGCAACATGTGTATGTTGGTGCCAAGTCAGAGGCAGACCAGTATGGTAGGTGTGGGTATAGCTAGCCGTAGGCATACGGTTACTACCTGTACCACAGTAGGAGGGACATCCCCACCCTGGGCAGGCGTGTCCTGACATAAAACAGTACAAAGGGCAAATGTCCGAGATGGTAGGACATAAATATGTCCCATATATAATGTAACAGTCGTATTTAATAGTTATGCCTGTATGTAAGAAACTTAAATGTTACATGCAATATGATAAGTATCCAAAGTCACAACAATAGGTATGTAGTGAGGATAAAAGTATGTGCTACCTGTGTACTGACCGTGGCTATGTGTTGGCCTGTAAACACTGCTTTGTGTCCCACAAGTGTCCAACAATGACCATATGATAAGGTGGCAACCCATGGCAAACAGGCTCTTTTAACAACACAACCACAATGACTGCAAATATCTGGGACAGAAATACAAGGGATAGCTGTCACCTACACATATCCCCTGATATATCGCTGCAATTATGGAGGTATACAAGTAGCAATCTCACCTGCAGACGATATAGAAACCAATTAACAATGGCCCAATGTACAATCCCGTAACATAAGTCTACTAACTCTTAGCTCTCTAATCAGGGACGGAGCCCACACACATATATACAGATTATGTAGAAATGCAAGGCCCACAAACCGTATATGTTACATACAACCACCGACATCCCCCACACTAGAAACTGAAGCAATACAAACTGTAGTAGCAGCACAAACATCCAGTCAGTCAATTACATCTGCAGAACCCTCAACATACCATGTGAGAGACACAATTAAAGGCGACATGCAATATTGCAGGCGTTGTATAATGGAACAAACAGCCATGTTACAGGTATTGATTGCAATACTCCGTTAACAGACGTCGGGATGACAGGTACACCCACATGTTGAACGAAATACTCTACCTGTCACACACAATCCACGGGGGACATGAATCCAAACTATACTTCTCACCATGCATAGCAGTTGCAGTTACTCATAACAAAACACAATACAGACCATCTCCCCGAAGGTAGGGCAAATAGGCAACGCCCAAGTGGAGAATCAAATTATACCCCACTGTCGCCGCGTAATTGGTGAATGGAGTAGCTGCACAGCTGATATGCAAGTAATTAGTCACTCAGGAACACCAATTGGTGGGAAGAATCCACATGTTTCAGGTATCGACGTATATAAGGATGACTTGCCAGACATTCAAACCGTATGCTCATACCGAAAAACAGTTGAAACACTGTGAGAGAGATAGAAACGAAATGCCGTAACGACAACAAGGTATGTAGAACGCCCAATATGTAAGGTTATGTATAGCATGATCTGTATTAATTAGTTTTACTGTATGTATAGCCTGGTTTGCATTAATTAAACGTGTCCGCAATGCATAAAGTGGGGAAAGGTATTGATGTAGTGATGTCTTGCTGAGCATACTAACGCTTGTAGAATTTGTGCGTCCAGCAGTGGGACACAAGGTACACAGCACAGAAACCAGAAGGGATGCTACATGAGGCCATTAAACAGAACAATGCCATACAACCCGCCGTCAGTGGTAGGGTATGTCCAACAAGGACGTGCCATAGCAGGGGATAGTATATGTTGATATACTGTCACAGCACGCATGTGTATGGGTAAATAACGTTAATGACATATGTAAGGTGGTCCCGCTGAGCAAGTATGTTTTGCATTATGGGATACTATGTGAAATATGTGTAATGTATAGTATTATAGGTAGATATGACAAATATTCTACACAGCATAACAGGCATATCATGCATACCACAGGTACCGTCTATTGGTATGTACAATAACAGGATACATATGACCTGTAGGTATGGGACATAGTAATAGCATGATAGCTAATCTAACTGGAAGGGCTACCAAGTAACCATGCACAAAGGACATGTAATAGCTGCACAGGTGCATAGTGGGGTACTATGCAGTCTGTCAAGTCCATGCGTAAGCACAACTACAGTGTTCACACTAGTGGCACCTCTCCAGGGTAGTGTCCTGTGAAGAGCAGAGCCAGGTTTCACCTGCACCACTGCACAGTACAGCCACTGCAGTGATCCCAGGCCTACATGTGTCTCCCAACCACCAAGGGAGGTATCACATGAACAGTGCTACTGAGTGTCCCTGCGTGATGTACAGAGGACTTATGTTCCACAGCATGGTGAGTGTCCTGTTTGGGAATGTAACCCAGAAGCACATCCCATTCATTGTGGCGTGTGTGCACATATCCATGAGCATGTTGCTCACAGTGGCCTCTGCTTATCTTGCGTATGAGGAGTATATCCATCAATAATGTTGTGGACATGGGCCCTGTCTGATCAGCAGAGGTCACCCCTGAGTATGTAGTATGCAAATGTGTACAGATGTGGTGTCCGTAGTGCAGCCACATATTTAAACTGTCGGAGCTCAGTAAACGTCATGGCGTGTTAATGTTTTGGCATGTAAAGCTGTAGCTGTTGTGTAAGGTACACCCTAAATGGGGTGGTGTACCCTTGAATGTGTGTAGATGTCTTGAGTTCAGAGGTACAATGGGTGCCTATGTACCAGTTACACATCCAGTACAGATAGGTGTAGCCACGTAGGAGGATATCCACGCGACAGTGGCAATACGGTAACCACAGGAGTGGGTGCGACATATGTGTGTACTGCAAACATGTACAATGTGATATGTATGTAGGGGACTACTATCCATGTGATAGTCAGTGGGTGAATGGTGTAATGCAAAGGTGATGTGCATGCACCTTGTGTCATGCAGCTTGATGCCATGATAGTCATATTATGTATCTGTCACAGCGACACCCATATGGTTGGAGTCAGTATCAGCTGGTGGATTAATCATGGCTCTTGGTATGTAGGGGTTCTAAAGCTAGGCAGGGAAAGTCCCCTGTGCCAGCCTGTTCCGCAGGGAAGCATATACTTAACATGAGGGGCCCTATGACTGAGGACTGTGGTATGCCAAAATACCTGACATGTAGTAGGTACTATGGTATGCTGGCCTCACTGTGTGTCCTGTCCATGAGCCACATAGCATAACATCCTGAGACACAGGGTACGATGTGCAGGTGGATGTGTATGTTGTCAATACCAGAATGGGGAATGGTGCTGAAAGGCAATGAGAGGACAATGTAGGATGTGTGGACTCCCGTACCATCAGCAACTGTCCTGGTAACTGTATGAAAGGAGTCCACCATGTGTAGGGGCCATGCTCTGGCCTTAACAAGCCCAACCCGGGTGGCAGCAGAGGACGGGAGACCAACAATGTCTCTGTGAATGACGTCCTTGATGATGTGCCCCATAGGTACGCAGAACAGTCCAGTCAGGTGTGTACGACTATAGTCCCACTTGTGCAATGCGGTGCCACCTGTGTGTAGTGTGATAAATGCTGCTGTGTGCCATTCAGGGTCTACAATGTCTGAAACAAGGCTATTACTGAATATGGTGGCCTAGTGGGGAGACAAGTAATTCAGAGGTTGGTGGACATCACAACCTGGGACGTTGGAAGGTGACATGGGGCCAGTGTCCCAGGACACATAGAGTGTAGATCAGTACTGTGTAGGTGTGACCACAGGGACAACACAATGTTCATGTATGGATTGCGGCCCTGTAGTGAGTGAGAGGGTGTACTGTCAGCATTGAATCCATCCTCCAGCATGTTGCCAACAATACCTGGGTCTGCAATGTTCCTGAGTGACTGTTGTATGTGACAGCAGATGTGGGTGTTGCCATCGAATACTGACATACCACCATAATGCCTGGTGGTACACCCCGGAATGTGTGGCAGTCATGTTTACGTAGCTAGTCTTGGAGTATGTGATGAGGGACCCTGTGGCCCCACCACGGCTGACCAGTGAGCCACCCCACACATGGGAATGTACACCACTGTGCAACAGCCTACACCTGTTGTTGTACATCATATGTCCGTGGAACATGACCACCAGAGTGGCGTCTGTTATCTGGTGTGTACCATCATGGCTCTGTGTGGAATAGCATGATCCATGCAGTTGTGTACATGCTAATTAAGTGCACTGGGGTATGTGTCAGCATTTGTATGTGCATTGTCCATCTGCACGGGTGTCATGATGTTAACAACCGCTGTCAGCAGACGTCTGTAGTAGGTGTAGTAGTACACATGTACTGTGTATGCTGTGATGGGTGTGTTGCCGGGATGTGGCTAACAAGGTAGATTAGCATATGTTTGGAATACACCAATGAGGGGATAACCCCAGGTGTGTAACACCAGTCACATGGTGGTAGTGTTCATGCCAAGGGTAATGTAGGTCTTGGAGGTGGTGTGTATGTGTTGATCCAGCAGAGTGGAGGGTATGACTCATGGATGTGTTGGTACATGAGTGGCTATCCCAGTGAATTGTGGGGTAGTGTCAGTCACACATCAGTAGTAGCTGAGGCCCACTGTCCACTATACCACCATAGAAGGTATGTTACCCGTGGGGTATGATGTTGACTCTGTCGCTTGTTACAATGTGTATAGCGGTCCCGGACACAGTTAGTTGCACGTGGAGCACCTCTGATGCATTGTGCTAAGCAACTTGCCAGGATGTGTGCAAAACATAGTGGGATATGGGAACCCCTCAGCTGTGGGTGTGCTGGTCCAGGTATGTGCCAGGAAGGTATGGTCTGTCTATAACCTATCATTGCAGGTGTGCTCTGCAGAGCCTACAGGCAGGTCCCAGTCACTGCAGAGATGTTGGAGTGGTGCATTATAAGGTGTGCCTTGCCTGCGTGCGTCACAGGGGAAGATGCAAGCAATGTGTCACATGACCCCATGTCGCCCATGCCAGTTACCGCCCTGCCGGTGACAGTTATTGGAAACTGTGCAGGACAGGCAGTATAGCAGCAGCAAGAGCCTAGCATGTGAGCTGTACTCCCAGGGCTGACAGGTGCAAGTCATCTGTGCCACAGCATTGTGTTTGACCAGGACAGTCATAGCGGACAGATACCACATGCCTGTGGAATGACAATAGGAGCATAGGCAACTGTTGAAGTGACACAGTCGGTCATTGTACAGTGGTATCGTGTCTGGATGAATGCAAAATGCTCCCCAGGGCTAGGCCCACACCCTCAGGGCTATAAGAATGGTGAGCTATTGCATGTCCCTGCACATGTAGTCTGTGAAGTGGCATCACAGGGCAGTCACACTAACATGGCAAATGACAGACATATCGTACCTGGTGAGGTGTGGCATGGGTGCATAGGTTAGGTTGCTGAAGCAAGATGTAAGCGACTAAGGCCTTGTGTAGCCTGCTGTGTGGAACTGCAGTGTGACACCCTACAGAGTCAGCTATGACTGGTGTGTTGTGAATGTTATAACACACTATTGGCTGTATGTGGTGGGCACACATGAGTCTGTGGGCTATAAGCTGGTGATGTTGTCTTCCATGATGGGGGCTACCTCTGGTGCCTACAGTGAGTATGGAGACATACTGCACAGGTTGTCCTCGTAGGTGTGGCCAGTGGTGTAGATTATGGGAGACTATGTGATGGGTGGGGTGTGTTGTGAATGTTACACATCCACAAATGACTGTCAGGTGCAGTCAGGGTTGGCGACAGCATTACCCCCAGCCATAGCTGTCAGCCTCCTGTCCCCAAAATGAGGAACATTAGCCCTCATACAGTGTGACAAATGGGCGAAACATGGAACACTTACAACTGGCTTACTAACAGCGTCAACTAGGAAGGGCATATGATGGCTAAAATAGGCTGGTCTTATGTATAAAACAGATATTCCAATGAATTACTATGATTCTCATCTATCTAGCCATGGCTAGCAGGTAAACTATGTACAACAATGAATGTGTGACAGACCCTTCCAATGTGGAACCTTGAGGAACATGCACCATTTAGAACCCCAAATGAGGTAATCCCGTAATGAGGTACACCTGAGAGCTATGGGCCCATCACGGCTGCAGACGTGCATCTCCCACAGGCTGTAGTGCCGTATGTTGGGAAGTGAGCATTGAATGTGTACATGAGACAATTGCTCTATTGCCACATGTACAACATATCCCTCATATAGACAGGCAGTAGCACTGGTACGTGACAGTTGGACATGCCTGCATATACAACCATGTCCCACAGGATATGTGCGTTACATGTGTACAACAGCTGTCATACCTTAAGCAAGCTGGGAAGTGTAGGACAGCCAGTGTACCTGTGGGAAATGGTGTGGAATGGGCGCTATAGTAATCATTAGGTCATGACATGCTCACATGTTCTGAACAAGTGCCTAGCATGACCATACAATACAGATAGGGTGTTGGATAATATCAACCCACAAGTGGTGATGACAGTCATTTAGGGTGGCACCGCACTATAACCCTGCTGAGTATGGTGTGCATGTCCATGAACCATTAGCACTGTAGATGTTAGCAGTACAGATGTACAAGATAGCACAGATATTTGATTACAAATACCTTTGCATGTCACAGGTGTGTTCCACCAGTGGCCTGTTGACAGACCCACTACTACAAAAGGTGCAAGAGTGACATGTGCACAGCACATCTGTGCCAGATACAGTAGAACAGGGTTAATGTGTTGTACCCCACCCTCATTGTAGCCCATACCACACACACAAATGTTAGGCATCTGTGTATGTAAGGCTGTGAATGGCCATGACCTATCAGTTTAGCTGTGTCAGTGTTGTGAACAACATACAGAATGGGCTGTGTGTGTGAGGTTTGTGACATATGTGCACAGTCTGATGGATGATACCAGAAGTGTCACCACTAGGTAAACATCCCTGTACCCATAAACTGCTACCTAGGCTGTGGTCAACATTATGGACACTGTGTAAGGGATGGTGCTGTGCAGTGCACCCCTGACATGGTGATGTCTCCAGGCCCCTTAGGTAGTCATCTGAGGTACCCATGTCATGTCAGAGTGCCATCCATGAGCACGGAGATCAGTGGCCAGGCATATACAGCACTGTGGTGACCAATATTGAATCACATACCACCTGTAAGGGGTAATGGCTATGCATGGATGAGCAATAACAGCCTTCACAATCCACACCTCTACTATGCAGCATGCCGTCTACCTTGCAGAAGGACATTTGCTACACCATGATGATGGACATGCTACATGTCCATATCCTGATCTATATGACATATGTCATGGACAGCCACCATCCTAATACTAGGATCACCACAGGCTGGACAGATCCCTGTGCCATATATGTGACATACTCCCACCATACCATGCAACCCTGTCCATCAAAGCTGCAGATGTCATCCCAGTCATACATGGTGTGATGGCCGCATGGTAGATGTACTATCAACTGACTGGATCAGTAATGTGGCACTGATGCAGCTTGCGGTGGCACAATGGCCATCTGTAACAGCGTGGAAACCATGCTCGCACATGCTATGGTTGATGACCATCCCTGCGAATGTTGTCTGACTATCCATTGTCCCATGTCTATCACATGTGTAATACAGGCGATCCGTGTCAGGATGTTGAACAGTTATACAGTGCTGTGTAGATGTATATGGCAAAACACATGCATGTACAGGTGTCCATGCATATGTCTGCATTGTCACTGCTCAAGTCCATTCTGGCTGTGTCTGTGTTGATATGTGACATATACACAGCATCCAGGTCAACAGTAGTACCGTGGACACATTGAGGCATGTGCAGATAGGTAAGAACACAAGTGCAGGCAAATAGACCTGCCCACAGCAAGACAGCATTTACATGGAGTATGAACACTGTAATGAGGTGACACACATATATGGTGATGATATCCAATGCATAATGGGTGTGACATGTGTGACACAAACACGTCAGTCGTGTCAGTGTCATGGTGCTTTGCAAAGATAACTGTGCAGATGCAGTAGATGTCATAGAAATGTATGTGCAGCAGTATCTCTGTACATCTCTGAAACTGTGACCTGTCACCATCATTATGTTTTACAGATAATGCCCCGTACACGCCTCCCAGCATACACCCGCCAGGAGGATGATGTCCTCATCCCACAGCTCCATGACAACTATGACTTGTTGTTCAGCCATGTGCCACAGCATGCCCAGCAGCGGGATGACCTGTGGCAGGATCTACGCAGGAGGGTGAACGATGTGGGTGGCCATAACCGCACCTACCAGCAGGTGCGCAGACACTGCACAGACCTGATACGACATGCAAAACAACGTGCCACTGCAATCGCCAGGGAACAAGGTGGAACAGGTGGTGGGCCACCAACCCAGCCCCCACTCACACACACCGAGGAGCTACTGGCCAGTCTGGGGACACCCAGGGAACAGCATCCAGAAACACTAGCTGCCATCGTGGAGGTGGGTGTCTCCCAACCAATGAGCCTGGACTTGCCTGGTAAGTCAGTAATGCACATATGGCTATTATATCCCATGTAGTTGCATGTGTCACTGTACATAATGTAAAGTAACAACATATGCCAGGTATGTGGACACACATGCTGCATACTACAGTATGCTACGTTGTGTATGCACACATGTGCATACTATATGCTATTACACAGGTGAATGTGTGCACATGCACAGTGCAACCTGTGGCTGTCATACAGTCATGGATAATGTTCATACTGGTGTGTCACCCCTATACAGGTACCTCTGACGTGCCGCACAGACATGGGTCCGTTGCAGGTGAGACTGTCATCAGTATCAGGCATGTTACAGTGTAGATCTATTTGCCATGTGGCCAGTTAACACTTGCACACCTGATGTTTGTTCCAGTCACGATATGCAGGTCGCACCACTGTGCATTCACACACGCCACCCATGTGCAATATATTCACACGTAATGATACACAGACTTGAAACCACAGTACTTGTCATTGTGACATGTGTGGTCAGCTGTGCATACAACAGTGGAGGTGTTCTACAATGGAGGCATATGTAGTATGCATTGGAACAACATGTGTAGTACGCACACAGTACCACACAGTGAGCTGTGATATGGGCAGCCCACAAGTGTCACCATTGTGTCATATGCCCCTGCATCGGGTGCACACATTGTGATGTGCCACCTGACATGTCCCAGACATGTAGTGTTCTGTCTGCAATATTGTCACACTATCACATGACCTATACCCCACATACCAAACATACAACCCATTGTCTGCATAGACCTGTGGAATGTGACATATCTGACATGTATGGGTGTATGTCATATGGGACCACACAGACATGTGGAGAAGATGCCCATCACACACAATTGGCCACCACATGTGCACACATGGCCATGGGGATGGCCAGAGACATGTAGCCACACAGTACATGGGATGTGTATACACCCTGTTGCACATTGTCCACACATGGTCCAATTATAGCCTTAGTTGACCGATTATACAGTTGATGTGGTACAGTGGACAACCTAAAAGCCTGTGCACAGCTACTGGAGGTGTCACTGAAGTCTACCATATACAATCTGTCGAACATCACGACTGTGTTGCAGTTATGGCTATGCAATGTGTACATATTATGCATTCTACAGCAACATACATGCCTCATGTTGCCATGCAATGGCACAGTGTCTGTACTTCACACTGTATAGCAATGTAGACGGCTCACACTACCCTCCCGTGCTCATGCACATTTGCTAAACATGCTTTCTATCTGTAGGGCATACACACAACACTGCAATGTGAAGCCCATTATGATGCTGTACATGTGTCAGGACACCATTGTGTCAAACATGTATGCATATTAATGCACATGTCAGCAAATTACATGTCAAGGTCACGTCAGCCATGTGTACTGTTATCCTGTTCTGGGCCACATGGTGTATCACGGGATGCATGCATACTACCATGATTGTGTGAACTGCATGCCTACTGATATGACACCTGCTTGCTGTAGTGTGCACCCCAGGGAGGTATGCTTACTAACACTATTAATGTCTGAGCTGCATGCCCTCTGCTTTATCGCAGGCATGCTGCATGCCATCTGACAAATCACATGCATGGTGTGTCTGTGTGTGTCTGTGTGTGTGTCTGTGTGTGTGTGTGTCTGTGTGTGTATCTGTGTGTGTGTCTGTGTCTATTGTACTTTACAGTATTTCTTTGCATTCACAGGTGATGTAGGTGCGTTACCCTCCTGCAGTCCATCTGATGTTAATGTCCCCACAGATACTAGCGGTGATGAACATATGCATGAGGTACAGGCAGGGTTGTCAGGGGCTGAATCTGTGCCAATGGTTACCATCCCAGCTATGTCCCCCTCTTCCCTGCACACAGTTCTGCTGCCAACACATACCGCATCACCGGTGGCCATAGTGGAAGGACAGTCAGCGTCTGTTGGCATGGAACAGGAACATGTGGTGGCTACAGAAGGTGTGTCTACACACCATAGTGTCAGTGTAATGACTGCAGATGTGCCACACAGGCATGTGGCCGGTGCTGCTCGTAGGGGGACCTCTGGCAGACATGCACCTGCAGGACAGAGCACAGCAGCTGGTATCACCAGACGCATGTTCCAGACTGTAATGGCGGCACAGGCACGTGCTGAACGGTAGAACAGGGAAGGGCAGAGGCTGCAGATGGCTGCTATCCATACCCTAAATGACAACATCCAGGCATTGGCAAATGCTCAACAGCAGATTGCTAATGTTCTGGATAGGTGACTAGGTGAAATGGCCGGAATCCTTGACCGAGGCATGGCAATCCGTGAGCGGGAGATGTCTGTGCTGGAACACCTGGTAGGAATGAGGCGTAGGCCACGTGGACGTAGGCCAGCAACATCACCTAGTGTAGGTCGACGTGAGCGTGCCACCTCACATGCCCGCTCCCATAGTGCCGGTAGCAGTAGCAGTGCAGCTGCTTCTGCACTGTCAACACCAGGACACAGCAGGCCACATGGACGTGGCCCTGGACGGTCTCAGCGGGGACACGTTTCCAGTGAACATGTGTCATCGGACAGTAGCCACTCTGTACCTCCACCTGGTATTGCCCGCGCAACCCCAGGCAGGCACAGGTCACGTGGCCGTGGACGGACACAGTGAGCTGTACAACCTGCACTGTACAATCTGGAGCTGTCAATTATACCCCGTGTAGGCATCACAAATGGCAGAACTGTGTACACACATACACGCACACAGGAAACACAACTGTAGGGCTCCACAACATCCACATGCATTCTGCACAGATATGTCCAGTCAACTCACTGGCCCTTACACACACACATGATGTTATCCATTGGTGCAGCCTATGCCCCTGGCAAACATATCACCCTGTGCATATGATGAAGCCTGTGCCGCATCCCTGTCATTCACACCATCGGTGCAGGGTTATGCACATATATTCTGATGCGCAGGGTGAACAGCATAGTGGGAGGTGTATGTAATACCTGTGTATGCATAGTGAGGGATGTGTATGTTGCAGTGGTTGTGTGCAGCCTATGCACCTGGCAAACATATCACCCTGTGCATATGATGAAGCCTGTGCCGCATCCCTGTCATCCACACCATCGGTGCAGGGTTATGCACAAATATTCTGATGCACAGGGTGAACAGCATAGTGAGAGGTGTATGTAATACCTGTGTATGCATAGTGAGGGATGTGTATGTTGCAGTGGTTGTGTGTGAATACTGAGTTGTGTATGTGGCATAGGTTGTGTACTGTTGACATGCACCAGTCACACCATGTAGTGCAGGTGCAGAATGCATTGTGATGTGTTCACGGTATGTGTCTCGGTTACATCTGTAGCACCATGTTGGTTGTGATACCCTGGTTCCCTCCTATGGTGTACTTGCATGTGCCTACAGGTAGCAGTGTTTGCAGTCCCCCACGTGTAACTGTGGAGTACACACAGGCACGTCTGGCAATATCAGCATGCTACATGTACCTTCATCCTGACTGTTGGACACACAAACATGACACAGATGTCCGCACATATACTGCACCTGGCGATGTGGTCGGTGCCACAGGCTACACTGGACAGAGACGTGACATGCATAGCAGGACACATTACAGGTATGGTGACATGGTGCAGGGGTTGTACACAGTGGCCTGGCCAATGATGATGTGAGGTGTCACTTGGTAGCTGGAGGCCACACTGTGCAGCAGTAGGACCCTGTAACAGTATGTGAACATGGCCGCAGTCACGGGGTGTACACCACTATAACGCACACCCCATAGTGTGCAGCTGGGGACCCTTGCCTTTGTGGTCATCACCCTCATAGTACTATGCACCCACACGACGTGTCACAGAGAAGGGACATGCACAGGTAGCCAGTATGGCTGGGATCTATGGCATCAACAGGGTTGTGCAATGCATCACCATTACGGGTTAGTCAACACGTGGGGCCAGTGATAATTTCCCACCGTATATTAGCATACACACTCACACCAAGCACCAGACATACATACAGACACACACACACTGTGGTGACCACACATGTATACAGACAGCCGATGTGTGTGATGCACCTCACCGTGACGTCATGCTTCCCACACTGACGTATGTACACTTCTCTACAATGGTGTACAGGGATGTGTAGCAACTGGGACATATTCCCCACGATATGTGGCATCCCTGGTCACACATTCGGACACACATGGCAGTGCTGGGAATGACACACCAGCCATATGATGACACGTTTGATGGACATGCAGCGGTATTGATTGCATTATGTGTGCCAATGCTATATCTGGCAAATGTGCTGCTATATACACACGAGAGGTTGTAGGTGTTACAGATGCCATATGACATATAGTTGTTAACACTGACCGCTGTGTATGCATTATGTCAGCACCGTCACGTAACAGCGACATAGAGTACAGTTAGCACATGGCATGATAGGATGGTGTGTGACACAACTGTGAGCCACCCCCTGCACACATACATCTAGACAGGTGGTTCACCATGTTATGTACACACATCCCTCCATACGTGCTGTTTGTATGTCACGGTATACAGATGTCAATGATGGGTATGCATTGCATCTGCATGTCGTAGGTAGGTGCAACTATGTTACGTACATCGGCCACTGCACATGCATGTTTGCTGCATGCACAGTACAGATGTCACATGTGTCTCCTGTTGCCATGTTTGTATGCATTGCTGTTGTTGGACATGTGTGTTGACATACATAACACATGGACTGCGGTATGATATCACGGGTGTCACAGGTGACCAGTACAAGGGTATGTGTCCCTGTCAACACAGCTACCCCCTGTAGTGTGAGCATTCAACGGACATGGGCCCACATTCAATTTGCGTGTGTAGCATTGATTAGGCCAGTGTTATGTACGAGGTACATCAAAGGCCATGTATGTATATGTTGTGTGTGCAGTCCATGCACACATCCACACAATCACATGTATGACATACCCAGATGTGTGTTCATTGGTGTACAGCAACAGTCAGGTGTCACAGCTGTGTAAGGGTCATGGTATGTCTTGAGCTGACCTGTTCATGTATACTGGTATCATTGCAATGCATAACACCTGTTGGATCCCGGTTGGTACATGTGTACTCTGCACAGCTGGTGTAGACCGCTGTACAGCCCAGTGGTCATGTGTCACATGGTGTTGTTAGACCATATGGCTGTGTAGTGCTGCACCAACGACATGGTGCTGACTTGACAGCTACAGTGTACACTGCAGTGTGTACGTGTGTGGCCTGCACCTGTGACAGCTGTGATGGCAGCTGTGTGTGTACAGGTCACTGCATGTGTGACCGCCCCTGTGCGTGATGGCAGTTATACCTTACTGTGCCCTTCTGTGTGTACACTCCATCTGCATGCGAGATTGCCCTTTGCAACAGCTAAGTGTGTGAGCATGCCCAGTACGCCGTTGTGTAGATGGACACACAGTACATTCCACACTGCGCCCTTCCGTGATTAGACTCCATGTGCATGCAAGATGGCCCTTTGCAACTGCTGTGTGAGCATGCCCAGTAGGCTGTTGTGTAGATGGACACACAGTACATTCCACACTGCGCCCTTCCGTGATTAGACTCCGTGTGCATGCAAGATGACCCTTTGCAACTACTAAGTGTGTGAGCATGCCCAGTACAACATTGTGTAGATGGACACACAGTACATTCCAAACAGACGTGTGATACTAAGCATGTGGGCATGGCCATTGACATCCTGTATAGCCATGGTGGTCATCCAGGCACCAGATGTCCAATTTCAATGTCACGATGGATGCCTACATTGAACACACTTGTTGCTCTCTTGAAGGGTGTACTGTCTGTGGCGCATCCCGTATCTATTCAGTGTTGTTGTGCTCCATAGATATTTAGTTGGCCCGTTGACAGCACTGGCGTGTTTGTGTACATCTACCTTGGGACGGTAATATGCTTTCAGACTGCTCACTCTCTAACCATTCCCTATTGGCATCTTTGCCTTTGCGGATGATGTCACCCACCTAGAAGTATGCCTCTTGGAGTGCTGTGTTCAGTAATCTCGGTAGCGCGTTCTGTAAATGCGTAATGCTGTAGTGTGTTAGAGTAGGTAGGTGTGTGTTCAACTCCAGGTCCTTCCAAGTGTGTGTGTGTGTGTGTGTGTGTGTGTGTGTGTGTGTGTGTTTCCAGCTGCCTGGGGACACAGTAATGCTTTTAGATGCCTCACAACACATACATTCCCTATCGGCGTCTTTGCCTTTGCGGATGATGTCACCCACCTAGAAGTATGCCTCTGGGAGTGCTGTGTTCAGTAATCTCGGTAGTGCGTTCTGTAAATGCGTAATGTTGTAGTGTGTTAGAGTAGGTAGGTGTGTGTTCAACTCCCGGCCCTTCCAAGTGTGTGTGTGTTTCCAGCTGCCTGGGGACACAGTAATGCTTTTAGATGCCTCACAACACATACATTCCCTATCGGCGTCTTTGCCTTTGCGGATGATGTCACCCACCTAGAAGTATGCCTCTCCGTGTGCTGTGTTCAGTAATCTCGGTAGCGCATTCTGTAATTGCGTCATGCTGTAGTGTGATAGGGTAGTTAGGTGTAAGTTCGATTCCCAGGTCTGCCAGATGTGTGTGTGTGTGTGTGTGTGTGTGTGTGTGTGTGTGTGTGTGTGTGTGTGTGTGTGTGTGTGTGTGTGTGTGTGTGCATGCTCCCGTCCGCCTGGGGACTCAGGTTATGCTTTTAGATGCTTCGCAACACAGATGTATCCTGCTGACGTCTTTGTCTTTGCGGATGTTGACACGCACCTAGTAGAATGCCTGTGTGTCTGCTGTGTTTAGTAATCTCGGTAGCGTGTTCTGTAAATGCGTCATGCTGTAGTGTGATAGGGTAGTCATGTGTAGGTTCGATTACCAGTCCTGCCACGTGTGTGTGTGTGTGTGTGTGTGTATGTATGTCTGTATCTCTCTCTCTCTCTCTCTCTCTATATATATATATATATATATATATATATATAAAATCTATTTTCTGCCCATACCTCTGCTCTTGCATGGACAGCTGACTGTTTCATGTATCGCATATTTGCATAGCTTTCACATACCAATGAGGTATGTTGCAACTCCCAACATTGTCCATGCAACGTCCGTGTTACGGGTGGTGTTACACGCCCTTACAGGCATTTGCTGTATATCTTGGCAGACATCTATCCTTGCTGTACTCTCACTGTACTCGTACACGCCGGAGGCTTCATGTATCATGGCCTAGTTTTGATGTGTGTATGTCTACTTGTGCTGTGTGCATGGCTCTGGGTATGTTCCACTATCATCATTTGTAAAAGTGACAGCCCTATAGGTTCTTCATGTAGACTGCTGTGTCATTTGACATGTCAGCACATACCTGCGGACAGTACTGCACGTCCTACTGCAGCACATTTCATACCTTCTGCATTATCTTGCAGTCGATATTGCTGTTTCCTCACACATGGATCTGTTTCTGTTCATACCACTCCACCTCCTAGAGCAAGTTGCTGGACAAGGCCTTATCTGATAGTGGGACACATAGGGACAGTATTGACATGTTGCTCTTACAAACGTAGATAGTTGACACAATAATAGGTTTTGCATTAGTATGGCTTTTCTGTTGGATTTGGTGTCTTACTCACATGTTTGTCATTATTTCCTGTCTTCAGTTATCATGAAAGTGCCAGAATGTTACTGTTGTTACATGGAACACACCAAACATATGAGGCAGAACTCTGCACATTCTGCGTAAATCTGTACAGTTGCGGAGTATGTGTCTGTAACAAAATATCAACTTTCTGACACCAATACACACACTGTATGGCGGCATCACAGGCCACATGCCATTACATTTATATTGCAGGACACACCTACCCAGACAGTTGTATTCCTCACACAGGCCAACAGCTGCTTATCCACACTAATTGGTCTATCATGTACCGTATGTGTGCGCGGTATTTGCGCTTTCCGTCAGTGGCAGAGCTCACGTACGTGTCTGGGGGACTGGACATTGTTACGGTGACACTGCATGACACCCTGAGGGACACATTACTTTTGTGTCTATTAACCTTCCACATTGACATTCACAGGGCATACGTTGTCATTCACATTTGTCGGAGTACATGCGTGTGTCTTGTACATGTTTTCTCATTTGTCCTGATGTCTTTCTTCTCACCTGTCCACCTAGTATCACTAGTTCTGTACATGTATTTTGGACAGGTTACCTTCATACCCCTAACCTGTACACATTATGGGTAAATGCCCTGACGTTTGACCTTGTTACATTTGTCATAGTGATGTGCCTTTCTGGTAAATTGCTGGCAAGGCATTACGGACTGTGCGGTAGATATTAGTGACTGACATTTCCATTACATGATTAGTAACACTCATAACATCCGTATTCATGGGTACGCCAGTATTCTCATGACGTTCTGACTTTGTCTGGGGTATACCTAATATAGTCCCTATTTGTATTTCATGTACTATGCCTTAGTGCAGCTGTGTTATTCTGACAGTTTGCCAGTTATGGGGACCATCTTGGTCGTACGCATGTCCATCCATGATAATCGCCTACATGACACTGATATCGGGCCCTACATATTGCCAAAATGGTTTCCACAATATCCAGTGGATGGTTTGCCCCATTATTGAGAATATAGGCGTGTGCTATACCCACATCACTCCCACGGGGCGGGCCTACGAAATCCCTGCCAAACAATACCTAGGCCCATTTCTGCATACCCATAATTCCCATACCTGACAACCCTCTACAGTACCCATTACACATGTTTAATGTGTGCGGTACTGAAGTGTGGAGACACTTATATGCACTCCCCACTCTCCGGATATCAGTTCGTACGTCATACATTCTATCGACACGTGTCGTCACCCTTGCACCTGATACTGTTGTATGTACAGCTATTTCGTATTTGCTGCGGTCGCTTGTTTTGCGTCAATGTCGGTTGACACTACGTAAGATTCAATTTTTGGAGTCCTGCAATGGACACCTATCTGCATGTTTAAAGTGTAGAACTTACTGGACTGTCACTTTCTGGCCAATGGTTTGGAATGCTGCGGTTTATTCACCTTTCCTGCATGTCTGTTTGTCTACCCATATTAGATATAACGTCGCCTATTTATGTACATATGTCATATCTATGGGACATAAGTCTGTTGTGTATACATATATACATGTACAATCCTCATTTCATAACTTGCTTTGGTTTACGTCTGTGGATTATGTGTATACACATATATCTATATCCATACCATACCTTTCCACTATACAGATTGTCGCAGAGTGTACAGCTGCTTGCCCCTTTATCTTCGCTGTGTTTTAAATAAACCTGTGTCTATCTGGCAATGTCATGGCATTTCATTTGAGACTTACAGTGGGGATTTCTGGCAAGCAGTTCAGGTTGCGACTGCATACCCTTCAGAGAATCCATGCTACTGACACACCCGTTATTCTATCCACTTTCTATGTTTGTTCTGGCACATATCTGGTGTTTGTCCCTATTTGTACTGGTAGTTTGCATGGCTTTGTCCGGCTTCATACTTTACGAGGTTAACAGGTTTGAGCCATGTATAACTAACATGGGGGAAACAGCATTCATTTACTATGCTGTGAGCAGATCACACACGCACAGGCGCACTTGCATTTCCTTATTGTGGGTTATGCTCAGGCGCGCATGCATATCCTTATTGTGGGTTACATATGTTTACTAAGTCTTTGTGCTTACGTGGACTTTATTACTTGTGACAGTACCAGTAATTATCTGTAATACGGTTAACGGACATTTGCGAAACACATGTTCACCTTTACATATTTAACTGTCTGTACAGCACAGACGCATTCATTACACTTTCACATTATATGTGCTGTAGTCGTTGTTCAACCGGGACTGCATTCACGTTGGCTGGATGCTGTAACCACTATACTTTTGGTGTTCTGACTCATTTATATGCATACCCATAGTACATAGCTACATTAACATATGCCTCACCGCTTCACTTACGTCACAGGCATCCATTCTCCTGCTGGGAGAAATGCGGTACTACATGTTACACATTCCCTATTCCCTACTGCTCTGGACCCACGCTGCATATTTCATCACTGCAGGGATATTCAGAACCCAAAGGCTTATAGTCCTGACACATACAGGTCTTTACTTGTCAGGGTGTTCATGTGGTGATCTGGGTTTAGGCTTGTCCACCTGGTGAACGGAACTGCCCTGACCATGTTCAAATGCCAGACAAAGCACATGGACAGGGTTTGTCCATTTTAAACGTTTAATCTGTGTTTACAGACACAGGTGCTTGGGCACCTGTCAGCAGCTTATGATGTTGGCAATACATAATATGGGTGAGGGCAGTTACTATACATAATCCACGGTGAGTGGTGTTCCCATTCACATTTGACTATTTCCTGTATTCATTCTTACGAGGGTTATTATTTTGCACATGACTTAACAATGAATTAACTACGGGTATGCAGTAGTACAGTCAACATATGTGAAGGCTTGTTACAGTATATATGTAACCATTTGGACTACCCCACATCCTTCACAGCATGTCTTGCTTATGTACATACTATTATTCCTTGAACTTTCGAAGCTTGTGAGAGCAGTAATTACATCTGTCCCTATTTGTCCACCCATCCTTTTAGGCTTTGTCCAGGTTTTGTTGCTGTAATAGGTTGAGAGGTGGTGTCGGTATGTGATTGAGTTGAATATATACTGTCGATAATTCAGTGGGGAGTAGGGTTACCACTTGTTCCTCTTTGCGAGGGAAGGTCCCACTTTGGACAGTTGTGTCCTGCGACGACACCTAAGACATGGCAAATGTCCTGTGATTTTAAGACAATAATATATTTCTTCATTTCTGTACTAGTTGCATGATACAGGTATTTTGTATCTGGTACACATAACTATTATTTGGGATAGCATAAGCTATTCAAATGCTATGGCATTAGCTTTTATCTTGGCATACACGTGTAATTCTGTACTTTGCACAGGCCGGGGGTATGTTTTTTTCCTGCAAATTCTCACATTTCTACAAGGGATGTCCCACCTTGGCCATCTGAACAGGTGGCAACCCTAGTGGGGTGACCTGCATGGTGGACAGCTGTTCCATCCTGCGTAGTATGAATTGCATGTCTGTGTAGATACTGACCAGTACTGTGACTACACATACATGTTTTGTCCAGATGTGTACAGTAATGGACACCGTGGCGTGTAAACAACTCTGAGGTTTCAACAGGTTACTTATCCCACGTGGGATGTGCACACATTTTGCTGTAACATTAACGCGCGGCCATTTGGATTTACATACCTGTGATGGGATGTTTACAAACATGGGATACATATTTGCAATCCGGACACTGCCTAGGATGAAACTTCCTACTACATATGGGGAATACCCGCTATGTTTAGGTGTACGGATGCGCAAGGCTGGTAGCTGGATTTGGTGGACATTCGGACATGGGTGCAGGTTATGTGCTATACAGGGGTTGTTGCGTATTGCATTTGCATGCATGGGTTCTACTTTTGGATATCCCGGTTCTGCATATAGCATCCTCTGTGTATGTGACGGTTACGTTCCTGTTCATGTGTATAGCACATTTTAATATACATATGTTTGTGTGTGTTTGGTATACAATATGGACTGTCAGGTTTCTTTACGGTTGTTATATAGCCACAACTGCCCTGCTGTGTACTATCACTACCACTGTGGGACTGCTGGTGACCATACCCATGGGGCTAGACGTGTGTATTGGCGGCGTGCTGACATGATGCGCTTCACTTCCACTGGGTATAACTTCTGACAGTGCAGTACATTACGGACACACGATTTTAAATGTCATTTGTCCCATGGACGGAAACTTATATTATGTTGCGTGCATTTCTGTTTTGTTCCCCATTTTGTGTGGCCGGGAACTGTCTTGCATGCTTTGCATACGTTTCATTATCCACGGACACTGTTAGGTGCGATTACTATTGCAGGCAGGCTATAATATTCAGCAGTTTAGGTTGCTCATCGCCAGCCGACATTGACACGCCTCCGGGCACAGCTTAGTAATGCCCCATGCACTCGCGCACGAGTCCTATGCACGTGGATGTGGTAGCGGCACACCTTCATTAATATGCATATGGTGCTACTACACCATTTATACGCCGCACGGCCAGCGCAGGCCTTACACCGACCTTGCGCCGAGCTTCATGAATCCGGGACACACACACACACACATGCTTTTGTACACATGTACTTTATATACATATACAGAAACACATACACACACACACACTATATATATATATATATATATATATATATGTGTGTGTGTGTGTGTGTGTGTGTGTGTGTGTGTGTGTGTGTGTGTGTGTGTGTGTGTGTGTGTCTGTGAGCAATATGTGTGCATACAATTAATTATTTATAATAAACAACATAGTATAGTTAAGCATTATTGATGTATACATGCTAGTAAATGTTGCTCAATGATTTACTTGGTCACTATCACACACTGGATATGTGTTCCACATGCAGTCTCGGTCAATGTCTTTCTGTCAGTATTTTTTTCTTTGTATTGATAAGTGCATTTAATAATTATTATTTTTGCCAGTGTAGCCTATGTTGTGGCTGAAAATGGTCCTGGGACCAGTTCACTTTCCTGGTTACCAAAGTATATATAAATATGAAATAGAAAATAGGAGGGGGAACATGACAGAAATGATTGAGGAACTAACTAGTAAAGCACATTTTAAGTCTGCATCATACATGAGAGAGAAAATCTTCCCACTGAAGGCATTGGGAAGTAGCAGGCAGACTAAGTTTAGAGTCCTACTACTTGTCACTTGTAAATGTACACAGCAAGGATTATTTACTGCAGTGAGAGTTTTCACATTTCAGCATGAGTGTGGGGGAGAGCTTATCTAGTTTGTTAGGACTACAAAAGACTCCTCTTACAAAAAAAAATGTTTTTTATTTGCTTTCTTTTGCTGCAAGTAGCTAACAGCTATTTATAGCATAGAACAAGCTCTGGCAGACAGATAAATGAGGCTCAGTCAGGTAAACAAAGAAGCAGCTGTTTTACAGAAGGTGTGTTTAGATGACAGTGCTTCACAGTCCTGCCATTATATTTTAATGGCATGAGTAAACAGCACCACTTCCTTATGTCTGGCATGAGTCATATAAAGAGGACTTGAAATGTATTCTGGGAAGAAGGAAGGAAAGCAAGAAAATAAGATTACATTAACAAGGCAGGCCCCATCATCCGCCATTTAGAGAGAAACACATTAAATTGTAAAAGAAGCACTTGGAGTGATTCCGAGGAATTAAAATAGCTCAAAAGCAAAGATACAATGAAAAAGGTGGAGTTTTCTTTTAAATCCACCAAAGATGTAGATATCCTCCAGGAGGGTCTGATAAAGACAAATAATTGATGCCAGAACCATGGCCTAAAACTTAATGCAAAAAAAAAAAAAATATATATATATATATATATATATATATATATATATATATATATAATTTCTCTAAACTCAAAAGTCATAAACTCGAAACCAGAACCTCGAATTTAGAGAAACTTGAACATATGAAAGGGACAAAAAAAATTAACATCTTTCAAATGTTTTCACAGGGGGATTCACCCACCTGCACCCCCACACCCCCCCTACTTAAATATACCTACTTTGAGATCGCACTACAGTGAAGGAAAGGGAAATTTCCCATTCCGTGCTATACGCGTAAGCACAAAATGGAAGATTTTCCATTCCTCCGCTATAGTCCGGTCACGGAACATTCACATTTAAACTGCTAGGGTACAGGGGGACCTGGCCCCCTGCTATAAGGTAAGTTAACTTTTTATTTTTTTAAACCTAAGGCTCCCATTCACAATTTTGAGTGAATGGAAGTTCTAGATTCTGGTCTCGAGATTATGAATTTCGAGCTTCCATCCATTCGATCTTGTGAAGGGGAACTATATATATATATATATATATATATATATATATATATATATATATATATCTATATATATATATATATATATATATGTATATATATATATATATATATATATATATATATATATATATATATATATACACACACACATAATTATACCCTTCAGAAAGGCAAACACCCCTATAAATTACAAACTTGATAAGACTCCCCTAAGAGTAGACCCAGTGGTAAAGGACTTGGGAACTCAGGTTGACAGTAACCTGAACGTCCTGGGCTGCATCCTACATGAACTCCAAGAAGAGCTAAACCCTAACATAAAACTACTGTTCAGTATCAGCCTTACTACAGGATATGTGCCCAAAGAGTGGCGTACAGCAACAGTGGTCCCTCTCCATAAAGGTGGTGCCTCAACGGATCCTGGAAACTATCGCCCCATAAGCCTGACTAGCTTGGTCTGCAAAGCTATGGAAAGGATCATCATGGACCTCATAAATAAAGATATTGGGGACCTACAGACACTGGATCCTACCCAGTTCGGCTTTGTTAAGGGCAGATCCTGCCTCTTAAACCTGGTTGATTTCTTTGAAACAGTCACCAAGGCCATTGACGAGGGGAAGGTGGTCCACACAGCCTACCTGGACCTTGCAAAAGCCTTCAATACAATACCCCACTCGGGCATTATAGATAAGCTCACCAGCTTAAATATAAACTCCTATGTCACTAGATGGATTGCAAACTGGCTCAAGGACAGAACCCACATGGTTAGAATTGCTGGAGCCATGTCAGACTCCAAACCAGTTACAAGTGGTGCCCCACAAGGCTCAGTCCTGGGACCTCTCTTGTTTGGTATATATTTCTCGGAGGTACAGGCCAACACGGAAGGACTGTGGCTGACCAAGTTCGCAGATGACTGCAAACTGGGTGCCATAATTGACTCTCCAGCCGACACAAGCATCCTCCAAAAGGGCCTCATAGAAACAGACAACTGGTGCCAGAGCCATGGCCTCAAGCTAAATGCCAAAAGTGTATAGTCATCCCCTTTGGCAAAAACAAAGTGCCCACAAATTACCACATAGGTGGTAATCCATTAAGTACAGAAGAAGTAATTAGGGACCTGGGGACCCAAGTTGATAGCAATCTCTCATTTGACAACCACGTGGCCAAAGTGGTTAGAAAAACATTTTATATAGCCCACCTAATCATGAAGGATTCACATCTAGATCAGGGAGGTCATCGTGCCTCTTTACTCATCCCTCATCAGGCCCATAATTGAGTACAATGCCCTTTTGGGATGTACCTTACCAGACACCTGTAGCAACTGGAAAGACCCCAAAAGTACCTCACCAAGAGGATCAAAGGGCTCAAACAGATGCCATATGCTGCCCGGTTAAAGAAACTCCAGCTCTACTCAGTGGCATACTGCCTGTTCAGAGGCGATCTGTGCCTGACGTATAAAGCCATGTCCAACCCGGAATTAATGGACATGCTGCACCTCAGAAAATCCAAATCCCATCGAGCTATGCGCTCGAGAGACTTGAACCTCATCACTGAAATAAATAGGACATGCTGGAGGGACAGATTCATAACCCAAAGGCTCCCTTCACTCTGGAATAAAATCCCAGTCCAGGTTAGGCAGAGTCCCTCATTGACTCTCTTCAAGAGGAATCTTGATGAGTGGATGGGAGATCGTTGGTTTACCCCGGGTATCACTTCTGTGTCACTGTTAGACAGAGGCACAGTATACTAACCTCGAAAAAGGGCATAGCAAAATAAATTTAAAATGGGTGGCGAAAGCCAAACACATTCTGGCTAGGCTTATAAATGCCCTAGGGCAGATAGCCTAGTATGAACCTATGAACCTATGAACCTATGTGTCTGTGGTAGTCAGAAAATGCTTCTTTGTGGCCCAACTTCAAGATCTAAAGCAACCAAAGCCCCAGTATGCTCAGCCCTCACTAGACCAATAATCGTGTACAATGCACCCTTTGGCATGTACCTGACCAAACATTTGCAACAGCTGGAGCGGACGCAGAGTTTCATTACTAAAAGAATACAGAGTGTAAATAATATGTCCTATACAGACCACTTCGAAGCCCTGACCCTGTATTCAGTCTTCTATAGACCACAGAGGGGAAATCTATGCACAACCTACAAGACATTCTCTGATGCAGCCCTGATGGATCTGCTACACATTCACAAAACAAACAGTACTAGCATTACCCAATCTAAGGATTTAAATCTCGTCTGTGATATAAACAAAACATGTTGGAAGGACAGGTATGTGCCTCAAAGATTACTCCTTCTTTGGAACAGACTCCTCATTATTGTGAAACAGCTCTTTTCTAAACCTATTCAAACTCCGTTTTGACCAATGGATGAAAAATTATAATTTCACCCCTGTCTTTTTGCCTGTGGCCCTTACAGACAGGGGCAGTTTGTAAATTCCCTAAGACACAGGCATATACCAAAGTCATTCTAGCCCACCGACATTGATAACTGGGAAAATTGGGACAGAAATGGCTTAAAAAATCTTTAGAGCTGTTAGCCTTTGTGACCTCCTATGATTCTATAATATCTAGGATCATTCGTGCCATTCAGTAACCCCATATTGATCATTACAGTTGTACAGCTTGTTTATCTTCTGTGGTGCTTTAAAAGCTGAGATGGTTGGGCTGCAGTGGATGCTGTCCGGTTTGAAGGATAAGGTGCTCAGAGCACTGCAAGTGAAGCATTTATATTCTTGTGCATTTTGGAAGTGAATGAAATCATGCTGAGGTTTTTAGTGAGGAGCTCTAAATGAAAAGTAGGTGGATATAGTGGATTTCAGGGAAGGACATTAGTTAAGATGGCAAAGTTTGTATTTCAAACCATTTGTGTGATGAATACAGAGATAATTATCCTTGAAAGTTTTAATATAAGTTCATTACCTTGATATTATGAAAGTCATAGAAACATGCACAGAGAATTATGACAAATATTTCACTATACCAGGCTTTTACTCTGCAAGAAAGATAGGGAAGGTAAACTGTGTGAGAAAATGCTCTCTGCATAGGAGAAAGGACCACATTTGCATAAATAACATGTAATCATTCAGGAGAAGCACTGTGAGTCACTGCAGACCCCTGTAACAATATACAGTCTGCTCAAGGATTATTTGTAAACTTTATCTTTGAGGAGAGTAAGATGTCAGGTCAGTGACAAAAGGACTGCTTACCACAACAGGAACATGAAATAGTCTGGTTCACACCACAATAAGCAGGATTTTAGGTGAGCAATTAGTACTGCATCTGGCAAAGATAAAGTACATGTAATGTTTCAATGAATAAAGACTTAGCAGGCTGGTAAGGCTTTTAATGCTGTTTATTGATTTTTTGAACTACACAGAAAGGGACAACCCAACTGGGCATATCTGCACTCGTAGTTTTCCATATGCATTACTACCTACTTGCACCATGCTTCCTGTTTCCTTGCATAAGGCCTCCAGCAGAGAGAGGAAAAAGAACACTAACTAGGCAGTGGCACACTATGTAACAACATTACAAACTTCTGAGACATGCCTTCATGTTTATAACTAAATTAATTAATATATTGAAAATCTAACAAATACAAACTGCAATATGTTCACACACTTTATACACAGGTATATAAAAGTTGTTTGGCTACAGAATAATACTTGCAAAACTCACTAAGAAGCCATATGATCAACAAAACCAGAACTTCACATATCTAACATATTACTTGGATCTACTGATCACAGTAAGTCAACATACACAGCCTCCACACCAAGGCAGTGGGAGGGTCCATAGAACCAATCCACTTCAGCAAGCTCATAAAGCAAATATTATAATATTTTTACCTCTTACATATCCTAGTAACTATTAACTTCATTGCACATGAAACATGATGATATCTGAATGCACTTTATAAGAAGCTTTTTGACAGTGTCATGCTTGGCTGGGGCCAAAATTAAGGGCATCTCAACTAAGTTGAAAAGGATCAGCAGTAATTATGACAAGACGTAACATAAGCACTGTTTACACTGTAGTGAACAATCTAAGGAGGTCCTCCTTCTTGGATGCATAACAGAAAATACTGGAATTAGCAAACATTGTAGCAGGCAGGGAAAACCATCTGCTTAGAGAAATCCTTCCATCATCTCATGGGTCTATATTATAACATCGAAGTCTAAAAACTTCGAATGTTATACTATCGAACCCAGCAGAGCGAACGCTTGAAATAGCGAAGCTGTAGAACACCAAATACTTTCCTAGGGAAAGTATTCAGTGGGCCATTTCTGCAGCTTTGCTATTTCCTCAACTGTGGAGCGAAGGTTACGGACCGGGTTAAGGTAAGTGTGCGAATGAAGGTGAGTGTGCGATTGGGCATGGGTTAGGTGAGTTAGGGTTAGGGCACGGGTCAGGTAAATGTGCGATTGTGTGGACGTGAGGGTTAGGGTGGGGTAGGTGAGTTAGGGTTAGGGAGCAGGTAAGGTGAGTGTGCGATAGTTAGGGACCTTAGGGTTAGGGTTAGGTTAAGGTAAGTGGATAGCTAGTGGTGTATGTCTGGTTTAGTGTAGGGTTTTGTGAAGTGTATGTGTGTGGATTATTTATTTTTGTGTGCTTGAGTTGTGTGTATGTTTGTCGGAACAGCAGATTTTTTCCCTGGGAAAAATTCGCTATTCTGGCTGTTCGGTTTTCTGATGTTTCGATTGAATGGGTTTGATATTATAACATTCAAAGTTTTTAGACTTCAATGTTATAATATGTGAACAAATGGCAGAAAAAACAGCCAAGGCTGATACAAAGGTGTATCGTATAACTGAATACGAAACCTGAAACAGACAAAGTGCTGTCCTCAATGTAAATGCTGGTAATCCGTTAAAAACAGTTTTTAATTTCACCAAAGTTAAAAGTCAACACAATAAAATGGTCCCTTCCTTTTGAAATGATAAGCACTTTCGAATAGTCTTCATCAGATCGTTAAAAAACATGGGACTCCAATTATATTTATATGGAAATTAACTAAGCACCAGACCAATGGAAATTCTAGCTTCCGATCATTTGTTTTATTTCACCCAATCACTTTGCATGCTCATCCATCATATTCAAGAACTATTGTAGCCAATGAAGAGATCCTGTTGCCGACATACCTTCTTGTCGCTCAATGATGAATCTCCTTTCCTTCATAGTCAGCTTTCAGTTGTGTTTGTATGGAAATTAGTTGAACATCAAACCAATGGGAAACCTAGCTTCTGAACATTTATTTTGTTTAATCCAATCACCTTACATGTTCATCCATCAGACTCAGGAGCTACTGTAGCCAATACAGAAATCCTATGACCAACACATCCTCATATCAGCCAGTGATGGGTCTCCTTGCCTTCAGAATCAATTTCATGGGAATAGCACTAACCAGACCTGGTTGCCGTTCGGCTCGTATATTGACAATTCATTTTACTTTTCTTAGTTTTGTAAGGTTCTCGATGTCACCTTTTCTTACATCTATATATACATGTTCAATAATTAGCTTTATTTTGTTTAATCCAAACACTTTACATGTTCATCCATCAAGCTCAATAGTTGTTATATTCAATGCGGAGATCCTATGGCTGGTATACCCTCATGTCAGTCAATAATAGGTCTCCTTGCCTTCAGGTTTGGTTTCAAGGGAATAACACTATCCAGGCCAGGTTGCCATTCAGCTCGTATGTTGACAATTCATTTTGCTTCCCTTAGTTTCGTGAAAATCTCAATGTCACCTTTTCTTGCATCAGTATATACATGTTCAATAATTAACTTAACACCAAACCAATAGCAATCCCGACTTTTGATCATTTGTTACTCTTTACTTTATCCAATCATTTTACATGTTCATCCATCCTACTCAAAGAGCACTATGACAAATAGAAAGATCCTATGCCCGACACACTACCATGTCAGCCAATGGTAGGTCTCCTTGCCCTCAGAATCGCCTTCAGGGGAATAACGCTGTTTAGACCAGGTTGCTGGTCAGCTCGTAGATTAACAATCCACTTTGCTTCCCTTAGTTCCGTAAGGTTCTCAATATCACCTTTTCTTGAGCCAGTATGTACATTTTCAATGACTTTAAACATAAAGGAATGATTGGTGTGCATACTGACATGCAATGCTAACGCATTATGGGGATCTTTGTTCACAATATCCCTTTGATGTCTTATAATATAGACCCCATCTCATATAGGACCTGACTGACTATGTATACAAAAATGTCAGTGTTCATTTTGTAGCAAATGACATAGTAGAATAAGAGATTCAGTGCCTGCCAGCCTGGAGTGAGATGAGATCAGCAACCAGACATTGCTTGGAAGATGATGATACTATTTCCAGTACTGTAACACAGTTTAAAGACTCAAAATGCAGAGTAGAAATTCAAGGGTAAACCTCCTTTCATTGTTGCATATCCAGTGGGATAGTTGTGTGACAGAAATATGACCTATCAGTGTTTGACACTAAAGATGCAATTGAAAAACCTTGAGTTCTAGGAGAAACATCAAAATGCAAACCTTCTAGCAGCTAAAGAGCATTTTTTCAGGGGGCTTCATGTCCTGAACCCTGGCTATGTGGGAGCTGTATCCCCACACTCCAACTACACACACACACACACACACACACACACACACACACAAATAATATATATATATATATATATATATATATATATATATATATATATATATATATATGTATGTATCTGGAGAGAGAGAGAGATCTAAGCTTGTTGTACTTCTGAGTAAGAAGAATTCTCCCAAGGAACAGAAAGATCAACATTAGTATACAAATGAGATCAGTCCTAGTTTTGTGATCACTTGTATCAGTGTTGATCACATCTGCCCTGTACTGCTGCCTGGCACCCCAGTAAGGATCGATAACTGTGACTCAATACCTGCAAAACAACATATAAAAGGCAAAAGCCAAGAAAACATGTCAAGACTAGAAATTGCTCATTACAATACTGGTGGTATTGAGTTCAATATTGTAGTAAACCTAGCGTACACTACCTGTATACCTTACAGAGCATGGAGATCTAAAAACTCAATAAAAATATAGGATCATAGGAAGTTACTAGGCTATTGGCCTTGAGGCCCTTACAAGCCTAGCCAAGAATTTAACCCAGATCCTAACAAGTCAGCACCCTATGCCAATGTCCAGCAGGGACACAGGTGGAATTCCCAGAGGTGTATTTTCTGTTCACCATCCAGTTATCCAGGTTGTTCTTAAAAAGGTTTAATGAGGTACTCTGCTTTACATGGAGAGGGAGTCTATTCCACAAAAGGGGGAGTCTATGGGACACAAATCTGTCCCACCAACAAGCCCTATTGATATCAGAGACCAGGTTGAGGTCACGTGTGTGGGTTACTCGAGTGGAGCTTGACTTGCAGGATATGCAGCAGTCCCATCAGGGCGGGGTCTGAGATTACTTTGTATGCCAGACAGAGGTCACCTCTGAGGAGTCTGTAGGAGACTGAGTAGAGGGACAGGGCTTTTAGCCTATCTGTGTAAGATAGATGTTTGAGGCCTTGGATTCTCTGGGTGAGGAACCTCTGTGGTCTCTCAAGTTGCTGCATGTGCTTTGTGAGGTACATACTGAAAGGGGCATTGTACTCAATAATGGGTCTTATAAGGGAAGAATACAGGGATGTTATGACCACCTTGTCTTTGAATGAGATACCTTTACTAATGAGGTGGGCCATGTAGAAAGCTTTCCATACAACAGAGGCAATATGGTGGTCAAAAGTCAGTTTGCTATCAACTTGGGTGCTAAAGTCCCTCACGACTGATTGCATGCTTAGTGCCTTATTATCAATGTGATAATTTGTGGGGACATCAGTCTCCCCAAAAGGGATGATGGTGATGCATTTTTTGGCATTCAATCTGAGGCCATGTTTCTGGCCCCAGTCATTTGTTTGGGTGAGACTGTCTTGGAAGATGTCCACATCACTAGGAGAATTGATGACAGCACACAGCTTGCAGTCATCTGCAAACTTGGTCAGCCATAGCCCACTAGATATGGCCTGCACCTCTCAGAAGTATATACCAAACAGCAGAGGCCCCAAGACCAATCCTTGTGGTACACCACTTGTTACGGGTCTACTACTTGAGGTGGCTTCCCCTATTTTGACTAGGCGGGTTCTATCAGTGAGCCAGTTTGCTACCCATCTGGCAACATATGGACTGATGCCTAGTTGAGAGAGTTTATCTATTACACCTGAGTGGGGAATAATATTGAAGACCTTGGTCAGGTCAAGGTAGGCGGTGTGCACCATCTTCCCCTCGTCTATGGCCTTGGTGACTGTCTCAAAGAAGTCAACCAAATTTAACAGGTATGATCTCCCCTTGATAAAACCAAACTGTGTGGGATCAAGTGTCTGGAGGTTGCCAATGTCCTTGTTATTGAGGTCCATGATAATCTGCTCCATGGCCTTGCAGATCAGGCTAGTTAGGCTGATGGGTCTATAATTTCTTGGATTGGTGGATGCTCCACCTTTGTGCAAAGGGATAACAGTAGCTGTTATCCACTTGGCTGGGATGAAGCTGGTACTCAGTCTTTGGTTGGATAGGGTGCCTAATGGTGCTGAAAGTTCCTGCCTGAGTTCATGTAGGATGCAGCCTGGGATGTTATCGGGTCCCATGGAAGCTATATTTTTTGCCTTTAAGAGGGCAGTGATGACTTGCTCTCTAGAGAAAAGGGGAGGGGTGGGTACTGGGGATGTCCATTTTTACTGATGGGGGACAGAGGAATGAAATATTTCACTGAACCTGTCTCCCAGCAGGTTGGCTATATCTACAGGGTTTGTGTATGTGGTGTCCTTGACCACCAGTTCTGAGCAGATCTGAGTGCTTCCCTTGAGATTGAGGACATATGTGAAGAAAGCCTTATGATTGTCTTTAGTAGATGTGGCCAGTTTGTACTTGAAGTTTGCTTTGGAGGATTTCACTAGTGCTCTTATTTGCTTGTTCAGGCTAAGGAGAGATAGCTTCCAATTAGACACCTGCTCCTTCTTGGTCCTGGACAGCAATTTTTTCCTTTTATTACGGAGTTTATTTATTGTAGATGTCCACCAGACAGGTTTACTCTTCCTTGAGGAGGAGGATTTCATCCTGTTTGGTATTCCTGATTCCATGCAGCTATATAAATGTTCATATAGCATTTTGGTGTAGGTATGGACATATGTGCCAGTTCCTATGGAGGGGGAGGTGACTGTGAAGCTGTTTATACCTTCCCTTAGGAGTTTGTAATCAGCTTTGGAAAAGTTTTTTTGTTTGACCCTAGCTGGGGGGGTTGGGGGAGATGGTGACTTTGAAAGTGACTGCTTTGTGGTTGGATCTTACCATGGATGATGACACTGTAGGGATGCTGCAGTGGTTACTCATTTTGGTTAATACCAAGTCCAAGATATTTTCATCTTTTGTGGGGGTGTCAACCAACTGGTCTAAGGCATTTGCACTGATGAAAGCAAGGAATCTCTGGACATTTGTGTTTTGGCATGAGAATTTCTTCCAACCTATGGTAAAGTCACCCAGGATCAGGGTAAAGGGTTGAATCTTGATAGATTCAAAGAGGTCAAGATAGGTGGAGTGGGCATCTTGAGTAAGAGTTGGAGGCCTGTAGCTAGCTATGATTTGAATAGGGGTCTTTTCAATTGTTAACTGCACCTGGAGTGTTTCCTGTGCATCATACTGTTTGACCAGCCTAGATGTGTGTATGCCTTTTATATATATTGCAGCTCCACCTCCTTTTGTTTCGCTGCCCATGGTTTGGCGTCTGAATAATGAGTAACTTGGTATGGCTGGGATGCTCTCTGCAGCTTTGAACCAGGTTTCTGTGACTGCACAAATGTCAGCTTCTTCCAGGTTTAAGAATGCTTGCAATGAGTGCAGTTTCATGTTTAGACTCCAAGTGTTTAGCAGCATGATCTTTAATTTACGTTTTGATGAAATTTTCATGTTGGTAGTTTTGACCTCATGGCATTGTCCAAAAAAGGCACTATAGGGGAGGCAAGAGCCTTTGCCAGGAGCCTGAACCCCAAGGGAGACGGATGCAGGCCATCTCTGGCAAAGCATCGTGGCTTGTCAATCATGTCATCCCAGGCTGTCATGTACTGGATCTCCTTGGAATGACATCAGAAACTAAACCAATTATTAAAGTCAATAATTTTCTGTTTGTATTGAGGCATCATTCTGGGTGACAGTAGAATGCTGCTTAAGGCTAGAAACATACCTGTTTGGGACACATACACAGCAAACTTGATCATGTCTCTCTTCATATAGTCCAGGGAGGTACGTCTCAAGTCATTTACAAAAACATGGACTATGAGAGTCATAACAGTACTTTTTGAGAGACTTGAATGCATTGGTGATATGGCAGATTCTGGCACCTGACAAATAACTAACAGTGACTTTCTCCTTATCCAGCCTGGTGAGGGACACATATGTGTGTCTCACAATGGAGTCTCCTATGACTAATATGTTGGGTTTATGTTTAGGCCTTAGTGACTATGAGACACAGGTGTGTGGACTATGTGTGGTGTGTGTGGTGTTGTGGGCAGTGGAGTTTGCATGCATTTATGCCTTGGAGGTCTCTTTTGTTTGGGTATGCTTTCATTGAGAACCTCTTCATATGTGGGGGTGTGTTGTGTAGGTGTGGGTGGTGTTTGAGGTGTGGTGTTCATGTTGCCAACCATCTCAGTGCCAGATATATTGGTTTGTGGGGGGGAGAGAGCAATAACACTAGGTGCTTGATGTAATTGCATCTCTCACAAAGTGTGTGGTAGTAGTAGAAGGTTGTTGTACATGAGGCAGTTGCTACACTGTCTCAGGATGCCCATATTGACTAGACTGGTAGGAGAAAGTGTAGGAAATTGTCCATCCATATTTGTCAGAAACTGAAAGAGCTAAGAGGGTAAAGGGAGGAGGGTCTAAGAGTAGTACTACTCAATGATAACACAAGTGCTACTAAGGGAAAACTTGTAGCTGGAATACCTCAAAAAGGGTTATAAAATGTGCAGCTGAAGATCTGGGTGCAGCAGACTTGTATCTAGACTATGCTACTCAATTTTAAGGTAAAGAAGACAGTAAAAAAAACTCACAATGAAGCACAGGTTAATCACTTATAGTCATAAGAATAGAACTCGCAGTATGAAAAAATACAGTTAAACAGCAACAAAATGCAGTAAAATGCATTTAAACAGTAATGAATTGCAGTAGATAGCAATGAAATATAGTTAATCAGTAGATTGCTTTGAAACAGTAGCTTACAATCACAACAGTAACAGACAGCACATTTAAATTAGCAATTTAATGAGGCTACCAACAAGCAGTAATAAATACGGCAAACTAAATGCAGTTGAACTCCTAAGCACAAGCATCAAAATGAAGTAGAAAGAGATACATTTTTTTAGTCGAAAGTGAAAAGACAGATAAGATAGTTCAACACTACTGAAAACTCCTGATGTCCACCACAGCAGTAAAACTTAATAGTAAAATCAAAACTTTAATAATATAACATAAAATAAGCAGTCAGTCTTCTGATAAGCGCTTTCGCCAAATAAGCCTTCCTCAGATAAGATAGTTCAAGGTTGAGAAGCTAAAGGGGTGGGCCTTTACTAAGTTCTCACTATAAACCGTAGAATTAGCTGATGTAATGTGACTGGGGGAGTGTCCAGTATCAACTTTATACTAGAGGCAGGCAACTCAAAGCCACCAAGATTTAAGACCACCACAACAGCTGGATGGGTGAGTGGGACAAAAAACAGTTGCACATATTGCACAGATATGCAGTAAAATAGAAGTGCAGAAAACAGTTGAAAATAAGCTTTTATCTTTTTTCCAATATCACAGCAGAAAAAAAGTGGCAGAAGGCCTATCTCACTGCAGCTTTGAACAGTTTGAGCAAGCAAATGCAACTGGTTTAAAACACTGGCTGTTAAAGGCAGAGAAACAGAAAGTAGCCCAATTATCCAATCGAAATAACAGTGTTGCAGGAATGCTTCTAGCTAGATCAAACCAGACTGATTCTTTCTGCCACAAAGAAACAGCTGTGCCTCTCTAGACAAGAGATTTCACTACAAGCTCTAAAGATCACAAACAGTAATAGATATTCAGCTCTAACAGACAATAAAAAGGAGACTAAAACAGCTGCACAGTTTACACAGATATGCAGTAAAACAGAAGTGCCGAAAACAGTTTTGAAATAAGCACTTATGTTTTTCCAATCTCAAAGCAGAACAAATGGCAGAAGGCTTATTTCACTGCAGCTTTAAGCAGCTTGAGCAAACAAGTCCTTAGAAAGGGTTTTAACTACTCAGAAATTGTCTAGTACATATTTCCATATCAAATCAGTATGACCAAATACTAATTGACTGTGCTAATCAAAACAACTTTGAACATACAGTAGAAATTCCAAGTAAGGGTAACAATATATTTGGTATCATGCTGACATACCTAAGATTTCTTCTTCTTCTCACTCCAGGTAAAATCCTCTGTAATTAACACAAGTCATGATATCCCAATTTTTCCCCTAAGAGTAATATCAAAGTCAGTTACAAACAATCATTCCCTAACTTTACCAATAGAAATAATGATACAGTAATTATATATTTAGGAAAACCATCAGGAATACTGTCTTCAGTGTTGTAAATACATTTGCTAAGGATAATATCAATGAGTACAGTATTAACGTTTGCTTTCAGGGGCACATGCTAGTAAGAAGGAATCACAAAACAAATACAATGTAGAAAAGAGGAAAGAGTTATGGAATACTTTCCAAAAATCTCCCTAGGCATAACAACAGGCCTATATATTAAAACATAGAATCTGCTTATATTTTGTATCCACTCTTCTAAATGTAACTACTAACCAAAGTTTAACTCAAAGGTTGAAATAAACATTATTTTTTTTATTTAAATACATTAGAAAAGTGAAAGGAAAGACTGCAACTGTAACATATTTTCAATAATGATTGAAGTGATCAGCCTGCCATAGGACATAGTAAATTTACATGCAGAAAAAAGTTTGTGGAGGCTTTGCAAGAAGCACAGACATATGATATGCCACTGTCATGTAGCAGCAAGTATATGCATCCTTTCTTTACAGAAAGAGATATCATAACAGTTCCTATGTGCAACAATAAAAAATAAAATTCCAGGAGGTTAAACAATGTGTCAGGTGATTTCCTATATAGAATAAAAAAAAAATCTATCAAACTCAAGTGTTAGTGACATTTTTCTGACCTATTCGGATAGGCTGTGGTAACTGCAATTCACAAAAACAGATGGGGTGACATATGACCTGAACAAATTCAACCTCATCAGCCTGACAAGAATTCTATGAATATCATAGAGAGGGAGAGGCATGAAATATGTTTCGCATACTCATGCCCCAGTTCATGACATCTCAAATCTTCACAGCTGAACACTTGTCTGTGTGTTAGACTATAAGAAACTCAAGTACACAAGCTTGAACATTTAATGTACCTTCTCTAATATGCTCTGACCTGAGAGGCAACATATTTAGAAAATGATGGTTGTCTCTTTTCAGAAAACACTTTTTGCTAATTTGATGCTGATTTTAAACAATCAGCAGAGAGGTAGTACAATGCAAGCTAGTAATACTTGAGCTAATAAAGTTGATCATGGAGAGTCATAACAGGACTTATCCAAAATGGACCAGAGGACAAATTACAGTTACATATAAAGTGATTTCAGTTTGTTAAGGGGAGATCCTGCCTTATGAATCATGCAACATTCTTTGAAGAGGTGAAGGTAGTGGCACTTGATGAAGGGCATGCAGGACATGTTTTCTTTGACCTTGTTACGCCATTCAGTCTTAATTTACTGAAGACAGTAAATGACAAATTAAAGTCACTAAATGTCAGTTCATATACAGTTCTATAGATAAAACAATGGCTAAACAGCAGGACAAAACATGTTACAGTTGGTTTTGCCTGTCTTTCTTCATGGAACCATATTGCTCTGTGGTGGGACCATTTCTTTTTGGACTATTCTTTTTAACCAGATATGCTGATGACTACAAACAGAGCATCATAAGTACTTCAGTAAAAAAATCACAACTTCTCCAAATTCTTCTATAAAAATGCATACTTGGTACATGCAGTAAGTTATTCACCTTTAATGGCAACAAATGCATTGTTGTAAACCCTGGCATAAAATACATAAATTGTGATTACAGTGTAAATTGGGCATATCATATAAATAAGATTATCATTAAAGATCTATGGACAATGATAAACAACAATTTAAACAATGAGCATTGAGTAGCGACCAAAATCATAAAAATTTATTCTGTAGCTCAGCCAATCCTATAGGCATGCCTAGTCATACTAAGGTAATCATAGTTCTTTTATCATTCATTGGTGCAACACATTATTAAGTACAGTGCATTTTGTAATCTTCAAACTAGTCTCTTGAAACAACTTGAAAAGTCACAATTCAATACTAGAAAAACTCGAACGGTTAAAAGCTTGAGCTGTTCAGAAAGATTTCTGTATGACTTTGCATTCTGTTTTTTGCAAGGTGCTTTGATGAGACCTCTGTCTGGTCTAATATGGCAATGTCTGATCTGGATCTATTTGTCTATGTCTGGAATAAACTACTGATTTATGATACAGCTTTGGAGGGGTATAGCTAGCAGAGGTTTTGGGAATTCAATACTAAAAATGAATAAATAAATATCCATAATAGAAAAAAGGTAACATATACATTACATGGTGACTTATATATTGCATATGCAGACATATCTATATGGGTCTAGTTTTAAATCCTGACTCCCAAATGATCGACTTCCATAATCCCAAGATGAAATTCATAAAACTGCGGAAACCCAAATGTTGGATGTTTACCAGGGTAAGTTAACACTTGCCCAACAGTAATTGAAACTCATGCTGAGGTAAGTAAACTCCCCTAGGTTGGGGACTATGCCACTCACACCCCCAATGTGGGGGGCTATACCCCTGACACCCCCTTAACTATATATACTAACTCCGGGATCGTACTGCAGTGAAGAAAAGTTTATCTCAGCGTGAGTCACGTTTACTGTTGGGTAAGTGTTGACTTACCCTGGTAAACATCCGATTTGTAGGTTTCCGTGGATTTGTGATCATATGGGAGTCAGAATTTGAAAGTAGACCCATATATATATATATATATATATATATATATATATATATAGAGAGAGAGAGAGAGAGAGAGAGAGGGGGAGAGAGAGAGAGATTTAGATTTCCATTTTCTAGTAATTGTTTTTTTTTGGCAGCCACCATAAGACAGCAAGGCCTTAATATGTCTAGACAATTCTGATTCTGTATCATAATTCAGAAAAATCATCTTCCTCATCACACCAATTTGCCCACCTAGCATCTCTGACAGTGCATCCCACAGGGAATCCTTAAAGTCTGCCAACTCACTGCACTCCCAGAAAATATGTTCCCAATTACCTCTTTCTTCCCTGTCACACCTCCAACATTTGTTATTGACCTGAAGACACATTCTTTGGAGTCTGCTTGGGGTATTATATGTAAATATTTCCACGTAAAAGTCCTAAAAATTCTAGATTATGTTGCATATTTGGGAGACATACATATATTCTTCCATTGTTTCGTTGTGAATTGCTATCCAGCCTCTCTTCCCAATCCTTTCTAACCTCCTCTGATTGATTCTTAAAGTTATAATGCAATATTTTATATGCTCTACGAATTATTCCTTTTTTAATGGTAGCTTCTGTTCCAGATTCTACTAAAAACTGCACCAGTGCTGGTCTTTAATTTAGGACCCCCTATTTCTTTTTCTTTGCCTATACACTGATATCAGTCCTTGATAGGGAAGGCAATCTTTAACCTGCAGTCCAAAGAAATTCTTGGCATCTTCCCATTCTATCATCTTTCTCTCTCTAGTTATTTGGTGTCAATACCTTGGTTCCTTTGCCAGTTTTCTCCAATAAAGTTCAGCCGTCTCTTGCCTATCATCTATATCCCTAATTGCAATCATCCCTACTGGCATAATCTCCTTTCTCCATTCCCATGTTGGCTTAGTTCTTAGAATACTTTCTGCTACTTTATAGATATAATATTCTGTATGATTATTATTATCCTTAAATGTCTGCATCCAAAATCCCAGTCTCTCCTTGTTTCTTGAGCTTCAACCCTGTTTCAACATCATCCCTTTCCACTTTGAATTATAGTTTTCTGTTTGTGGTATGTATAGGAGCCTTAACTGTGTAGCTCTGAAATACCCCTTCAAATTGGGTAATCTCAATCCGCCATGTTCTACTGGAAGAATCAGCTTATCCCACTTGACTCTTCCCCTGCCAGATAAAGTTCTTCACCCCTTTATTAATTGCTGTCCACAACTTCTCCTTTGGTTGATAAAACTATGTATTTTCCATGTATAAGACTAAAGGGACTAAAACATTATGACTGTTTGTATCTTACTATCCGTATCCATATAACAACACTTCCATTTTCTCAGTTTTTGTATTATCTTTTGTTTAGTCTCTTCACACATATCCTTAGCTACCAAACTAGAACTATTTTAATACATACTCCTAAGTACTTCATTTTATCACATCCTCATAAATAAGGATATTGCCTTTGTTTTAGCTTCATTAATTTTGTATCCCAAAATGATATGAAACTGTCTCAAAATGTTTCACAACAATGTAATGTCTCTTTCTGGTTTTGTCAGGTATAAAATAATATCATTTGCAAACAGAGCCAGCTTTTCCTGACCACCATACCAATTATATTCTTGAATTTCTGAGTCCCTTATTTTCTTTGCCAATGGTTCTAAATATAATGCAAATAACAAAAGGTAAAGAGGACACCCCTGCCTGGCTCCTCAGCTCAAGCAGAAAATATCAGAAAGGACCCCACCCTCTTTAATTTTCATCTCCACTCCGATTCCTCATATATCCTCCTAATCACCCTTATAATTTTTTTCAGGAAATGTAAATGCTTCCATTGATCTGCTCATAAGGTCCCAGCTTATTCTGCCAAATGTTTTCGCTGCATTAAGACCCACCAACAACGATGGTATTTTCTTACATTCTGCTTCCCTCTGAATCATCAATGTTCTGTTAATGTTGTCAAATGTTTGTCTCACCTCTGCAAAACCACATTGATCCATATCCGTCAATTCTGACATTACTTTTGTCATTCTTTAAAGCCATTATAGACATGAACACGTTATAATCAGGTTTAGTATTGAAATGGGCCTGTATGAAGCTGGGTGCGATGGATATTTACCCTGTTTAGGTATTACAGCTACCACCGCTTTCTTCCAGGATGTTGGTACTTCTCCTCCTCGTAAAATACTGTTAAACAAAACCTTCCATATCTTTATCAGTTTTTTCCCCTCATAGCTTCAAAATGTCCAAAGGAATGTCATCTGTGATGCATAGCAATATATGTGAAACATACTGTTTGTTAATTTTAACTTGCTAGTATATTTTGATTATATTTATGTAAATGTAATTATGCCTATGTCATAAATGATAATTCAATAAAGGTGTTTAAAAAAAAGAGAGATATGACTGTATCGTTAGATACTGAACATTTCGAAGTCCATACAACAAAACAGGAACCACTTTAGATCAAATCTAAAATGATCAAAACTATAAAAAACAGCAAATAATATTTTTACAGGGGGAAAGCCCCTCTGCGAACCTCACACCTCCAGCTAATTATATACACCCAACTCTAAGATCATACAAAAATGGAGGTAATGACAAATTTTCTGTCCTACTGCAATGCAGTCTTGTACAGAAAACAACCTGCAGGCTGAAATACCAGCAAACAACATTCACTTTTCTGAATGTTCCCCTTTATTAGCAATCACAAAAAACATTTGCCCTTCTGAGTGTTTGCTCTTATGAATTGTAACTATATATATATATATATATATATATATATATATATATATATATATATATATATATATATATACATACATACATACATATGAGTTTCTCCATATATCTCAATTTTTTTTTTGTTTGGTTGACAGCTTTTCTGACCATTTTTTCAACAGATCAGTTGACTGACAGAGCATGTGCAAGATCGCTAGCATAGTGGGGATGGGAAATATGCCTTTTTCTCACTGCTGAGTGATCTTGGAATCAATATATATATATATATATATATATATATATATATATATATATATATATATATATATATATATATATAATTTATTGGAGTGCAGGGGGCCTGTCCCCATCAAAAAGCAATCCCTTTTTATTTGTATGCTCTAAGTTTATGTTTTGGAGTGGGCTGTTGATGTTATGGTTTTCCAATATTTGGTTCTACAGTGTTTTGCAGTCCCAGTTATCTTACACACACACACATATATGTGGGCATACTGACCTCAGCACATGCAAAATTAAAATTAATAGAACAGAAAAAAAATTATTTTCTTCCAGTTGGGCGACTCCCCTACACCCTCCACAAGCTGCTAAGCTGCTAAATGTATATAAATATATATATATATTTATTTATTTATTTTATTTATTTTATTTATTTTACATTTGTTAACCGGGCTAGTCTGGCTGGATACATGTCCATTTTCAGCAGAGGCCCGAGGAGAAAAGCTCCACTATCATACAATAAACTTTACAGTTCAAAACAATCAATGAATCAAAAACAATAAAAAAGGACAAAAAGCAAACAACAAATTAAATAAATAGTATAAAATATGAAAGTAGATAAAGGAACGGTTCTTATGTAGTTTAGAAAAATGCAGAGGTAGTATAGCAAGAGATAGCAGTGGAGAGGCAATATTAAAAAGAAATAATAGCTAGAGAGAGATTGTCATGGAAAGAGGAGGATTTGAGAAAAAAAAAGTGACATAAGGAGAGTTAGTAACAGAAAAGAAGTATGCACAAAGTGGAAAAGTAAAGTTGTGCCTGGCACTAGTATTAAGGACATAGATTAGCATAGAAGTAGCCAGTAAGAGAGGAAAAGGTGACAAGAATGTAGTGATAAAGCATGAAGTAGGAGGATGTCGGAAGTATGAAAAAAAGCAGCAAGAGAAAGAAAGCAGGTTGGTCAGTAGAGGGAAATCAAGCAGAAGTTAAGAATAATCAGTAGAAGTGAAAAAGGAGGGGAATGGAAAGTGTAAAATCTTTGCTGAGCTCAGTCAGGATTGGAGCATGGGCATAGCCAGTGATTTTGTAAATGATTTTTAATTTGTTTTTTGAATAGGTGAGATGAGCCTAGGGAGGTCAGATCTCTGGGAAGTTTATTCCAATATAATCCAACGGTGTTTGCAAATAAGGAGTCACCTGCTTTATTATGAGATTTAAGAGTAGTTACTAGAAGCTTGTTGGCTGAGCGAAGTGTATTAAGATTTTTATAAGGTGTGATGAGGTTATTCAGTATAGGTGTATTGGAGGGGTAATGTAGAATTTTAAAAGTGATGACTAATTGCTGCAGGAGTATTAGGTTTGGAAGTTCTAGCTAGTTAAGTTTTTTTAAATTAAGACAGTGATGAGTACGGAATGGGGAGCCTGTGGCAAACCTAGCAATACTATGGTAGGCAGTATTAAGTTTATGAAGGTTAGCTTTAGAAATGTTGATAAAAGATGGAGAGGCATACAGTAGTGTAGAGATGAGGTGAGTTTGGGCAAGAGACACTCGGGAGGTGGCAGTAAGAAAGGGCTTAAGTCTGTAGAGGGCACCTATTTTTTTATTAACTGTCTTGATTGTTAAATCAATGTGATAGTCAAAGTTTAGCTGATTGTCTATGGTAACGCCTAGTAGTTTGGTGGAATGGTCAGGTTTAATAATAGTGCCATTGCAGGACACAATGGAAAACGAGATTGGGGTGGATTTAAGGGTTGGGGTGAAAAGTAGTAGTTTGTTTTTTTTAGGATTTAGGAGGAGACAGATATGTTGAAACCATTTTTCTGCTGCTGTAAATACTGTTTGGGTAGAGGAGTGGAGTTCTTCTGGGGATGGAGCAGAGCAGATGAGAGTTGAATCATCAGCATACTGTATACATGTGGATGTAGGGAGGGAGGTGGGCAGGTTATTTATGAATATTGAGAAGAGGAGGGGACCTAAGATGGATCCTTGTGGGACGCCAATAGTAACTGGGAGCTGAGAGGATAGATGACTGTCCCAGAGGACTGCTTGTTTTCTATTTGTTAAGTAAGAGTCAAACCACTGTAGTGCTAGTGAATCAAGTGAGAGGGATTTTAAAGTATGTAGGAGAAGTTGATGGTTGACCATATCGAATGCTTTCGAGAGGTCCAGGAATAGTGCAGAGGAGAAAAGGTTGTTATTTTGATTTTTGTTGATTACGTCAGTGAAGGAGAGAAGGGCAGTAGAAGTACTATGGTGGGGCCTAAAACCATGTTGTGAGTCTACGAGTAAGTTGTTTTGCAAGAGATGATGTAAGAGTTGATGGTGTATGCAGCGTTCCATTATTTTAGATAGTGGAGATAGAAGGGCAATAGGCCGAAAATTGGAAAGTTCGTTAGAGTTACCTCCTTTATGGAGGGGAATGATATGGGAGATTTTCCAACAGGATGGGATTTTGGATTCGGTTATAGTTCTGTTTATTAAGATGGAGACTGGGTAGGCTAGTTCGGTTGCAGCCAGTTGAAGATATTCAGCTGGTAGCTTGTCGGCAGAAGGGGTGCAAGGTTTAAGTTTAGAGAGTAATTTACGTATATAGGTTGTAGAGACTGTATTAAATTTTAGTGTGGGGGTGCTGTTTTGGGTGGAGGTTATTTGGAGGGGAAGGGGGGGAGTCATGGTGTTTGCTAGTGAGGCGACTGTTTGAGAGAAGAAGTTATTGAAAGTGTTGGCTATTATATTAGGTTGGGTCTGAGCTAGGCTAGCTGGTGTTGGTGTTTTGGTGTTCCCTGGATGGAGCAGTTTATTTATTCCTGACCAGAATTGTTTGGGGTTTTGGTTTTGGTTTTGTTGATACTGAAAGTAATAGTTCTTTTTATCCAGATAGGTGAGTTTCTTTGTTGTGTTTCTCAGGTGTTTGAAGTTTTGATGGTCAGTTGGGCTTTTAGTGGACCTCCATTTTGTCCATAACTTATTTCTAGCTAGCATTGCTTGTTTAGTCTTTTTGGAGAGCCATGGGGCTGCTTTGGAGCCTAGTCTAATTAATCGAGATGGTGCATGATGTTGGAGAATTTGTAGGAAGGTATTGTTGAAATGGGTAACTGCTTCATCTATTGGGAGGTGTTTTAGAGTTGACCAGTTATATTCTTTGAGTTCATTACGAAAGGATGCTAGGTTAAAATTTGTTTTGTTGTGTACAGTACAATAGGTAGCTTGTTTGGGATTGTTGTATTTTTGTTTAGTGATATAGCTAAGGAGATGGTCGCTGATATTGTCAGGGAGTATTCCAGTTTTATAAGAGAGGTGATTGTTGTTAATCAGAATCCAATCTAGAATGGTTTGTTTGTGGGTTGATTTGTGCATTCTAGTTGAGGAGTTAATGGTTTGATGAAAGTTAAAGAGATTAAGGTGAATGGTGGGTTTGGGAGATATGCAGGAGTTCCAGTCAATATTAAAGTCTCCTAAGATTATGGTTTCCTGAGGAAAGCTACAGGAGACCCAGCTTAGGATATTTTCTAGTGTGTTGACATTATTGCCTGGAGGGATGTAGGAGCATATTATATATATATAGCCTTGGTTTTATTAACTTGGAGTTTGGTACAGAGTATTTCAGCATTAGCTGGGGAGGGGGGCAGGGAGTCAATTAAGGCTACCTGTAGTTGGGATTTGTATAATAGGGCCACTCCCCCGCCCTTTTTGTTAAGCCGATCTTGCCTTAAGGTGCTATAGCCTGGGAGAGTGATTTCGTTGTCTTTGGTACCTGGTTTAAGCCAAGTTTCAGTGAGACAGAGAATATCAAAGGCATAGAAATCAATTAAAGCATGGAGTTGTGTGATTTTATTGTTGATGCTGCGAATATTTAGGCGAGCTATTGAGAGGGAGTTAGTGGAGAAAGGTGAACCAGAACTATTAGCAGTTTGGTTAGTAGGGGTGTGGCTGAGGAGAGTATTGGGACCAGGGTTGGGGTGGATGTCCCCATGTATCAGTAAAAGTGTTTGTGGGACTTGAGATACTTTTAGGTTTTTGCAGGGTATTAGATAAAACCGTTTAGAGGTTAGGAATCTGTAATGGTGTACTTTGTGGTAGAGAGGGGGAAGGTAGAGACAGGTTGACAGGATATTCATATGTGTTTGTTCAGGTAGAGGAAGTGTAGATGTGGTGTGTTTGGCTAAAATAGGAGGTTGGCTAAGCATAAGATATTCATAGGAAGTAAGAGTATAGTTATAAAGAAGGATGTTAAGGAGTAGAAGAGAAAAGAGTGAGTTAAGGCTTAAAGGCATGTTATTGGTGAGATGAGGTTAGCAAGTTTAGGACTATGTGGTATGTGATAGTAGAGTGAGGTTTGGCAGTTAGATAAGATAGTGGAGAGAGGGTGTGGTGGTAGGACTTGGAGTATAGTGTTAATAGGTGATATTGAACAGGAAATGAGATAGGATGCTAGTTAATTGGGGGTGTGTCTAAGCAAGTATAAAGGTAGGGTCCCTGGGGGTGGGTGGGAATTGGGGGTAGAGAGGGGAGCGGAGTGAGTGGAGCGAACAGAGCGGGGAAGAGCAAGAGAGGTGATCAGTGGCAGAAAACAATCAGGGAAGAAGAGAGAAGCAGGTGTAAAGGTAGGGGTGATGCTAAAGAGTAAAAAACTAGTGGGGATATGTGGTGGGTTGGGGGTAGGTGATAGTAGTGGGTAAGGTAGAGGGGTTAGACTTATGGGATAGCAAGAGGCAGAGGTCTAATGTGGAGATAAAAAAGACAGTGCGATTTGTAGTGGAATACTCTGAAAGTTATGGGTAAGAGAAAGAAAAAAGTAGTATGATTCTTAGTATAAAGGGCGCCACCTATATATATATATATATATATATATATATATATCATACCTATATATATATATATATATATATATATATATATATATATATATATATATATATATATATATATATATATTATATGGGCCCACTTCTGTTTGTCAAAAACACACTTTATCATCAAACAGAAGGTCGAACCCACTTAAGCTAAAGTGCACTACTTCGAAAGTGCACTTTCTCGAAAGTCGATTCACTGAAGCATGTTACATTGGCATAAGGAAATATATCCTTTTCCCCACTGTAGTGTGATTTCAGAGTTATATTTAAGTAGGGGGTGTGGGGGGGTGCAGAGGGGCTTGCCCCCGATGCAAAACAGTGTTTACAGTCTTTCACAAAAGTGCACTATCGATGTAGTGCACTTTTGCTTAACTGGCTTTGACCTTCTGTTTGTCGATAAAGTGTGTTTTCAACAAACAGAGGTAGACCCATATTAAAAAAAAAAAAAATTATATATATATATATATATATATATATATATATATATCCAAAACTCGTAACCCAAATTGCTGACGGAAAACCAAATATCCAAGTGACGTGGTATCGTCGTAACCAGAAGCCAGATAAAGTCAGTTTAGGGCAAAACGCCAACTAGATGGTCGTGTAAACGCAACTCAAAGCCAAACAGTCCAAGTTATAGTCGCACATGAAAAATAATCAAGTAAAAGGCAAAAACACAGGTTTAATACACGTAAGCGCTTTCACGAAATAATTCGCTTCTTCAGACGTTCACAATTTTAAAAATCACACTGATATAAATACAAGCATAGCATCCAGGAACATAGCTAAAAGGCTTGCGTCATTTCCTATGTATCTTAAAGGCATATAACACTTTAAACAACGAACAAAGAGGAAGTTTAAAAACTGACACAAAAATTCTGATCTATTAAACAGTGCAAGGATCACTCATCTAAACAGAGCAATAAAACAATCAATCAATAACCATTGACTGTTATACTGTTAACACAAGGTAGTAATACTAAAACCTAATAGAACACATAAAAGTGTATGCCTAAAAATATGTATGGAGATATATAGTATGAATGCCCATTTTTTGCAATACGGTGGGGATTTTCTGGCGTTTCTGGACATATATATATATATATATATATATATATATATATATATATATATATATATATATATATATATATATCATACCTCTCAACCAGGAAACATCAAAAATCAGGACAAGGCCCATGAAAAATAGGTACAAATCTATATGCTGTTTACTATAAAATTTGCATACATAATTACGCAACCTCGCCCACTCCAATGGAATTGTGGGATACCAACTTTCAAATGCAAACTGAAGAACAGACAACCAAAATATGGCACCAGAGTCCCCCTGCAGCCATCCCAATGTCCCATTACCTGGCTATTTCACCTATTTACCATAAACACTAATGTGTGCATACTGCTTTACTTCTGCAATGATTATTTGGATTTTATTTTTACATTTTACAGCACAGCAATGCACAAACACTGATAGACATCTGCTAAACAAAGCAATACTGTCTCACAATGAAAATAGACTTGGCATTAAAACTTCTCTGCCCCTGAAACTCACATTCATTAAAACAGCATTGAGACTCACACAACATCCAAAGAAAATGCACCTGGCCAGGGGTGGATAAAGTTTATCTTTGGGCTGTTTTCAAATCATTGGCCCCTTGCACACAAAACAAGAAACATGCATGTGTTCTTTGATACACCTTCCTGACTTTATTAAATTATATTCCTTGTATAATACAGCATACTTGTTAGAGCACATTTTAAATTTATTGTCTGAACATTTTTCCAGTAGGCAATGAAACAAAATGCACGAACCAATAATGTCAAAACTGTCCAATTCAGAACATTTCCATCATAAAAGTCTATTTCCATACACACACACACACACACACACACACACACACACACACACACACACACACACACACACACACACACACACACACACACACTATATATATATATATATATATATATATATATATATATATATAAAAATAGAATGACAGTAGTGTAAGGCATAGGCATCTTGCACAGCTTCTTGCACTTATTTTCAATTGAAGTTTGTTTTTTGGGGGGGAGGACTAAAGGCCAAAAACCAGGGACACATTTTAAACATTGCTTGCATAATTTTGGAAAGTTGCTAATATAAAATGTTGTGTTACCCCCATGCATTTCACTAGCATGTCTTGAACCCAGAACTCTGTACTCAACAGTCAGAGCAACATACCACTATGCCAAATCAACAGTCGGTTTTCTGAAAGATAGGAAGACTGAAACTTAAATGACTATCATTTAGTGAATTCAGTTCTCACTTCTCACCATAGTTCTCAACCTCTTAGCAGAAAAAACCTGGACAAAGCCAATAATGGGAGAATACAGAATTCAGTTCTTACTTCTCACCACAGCTCTCAACTCTTAGCACAAAAAAATGGACAAAGCCAGTGATGGGGGAATACAACTCCAAAATAGGGACAAATTTTAAATACTGATCTTATTAACTTAGAAAATTGCTATAATAAAAGGTTTTGTCACCATTTATTTTCTGAAGAATATGAAGTCTGAAATTCAAATGCCTGTCATTATTTAATGAATTCAACCTTCAGTGATTTGCTACAAAAATTCTGAAAACCACAGATTTTATGAAGAACAGATCAAAAATATGGCAGAAATTCACAAGTGGTGGTGGCGAGGGACATTAACCTCTTTTTACCCAATACCCAAGGGACAGAGTATGAGCCTGAGTACTTCTAGTCACCCACACACACACAGTTCTTTGCTCAGCCAGCCATGATATCAATTAAATATAACAATATATCCATCAGCAATCAAAGCTCCATTATCGGATCCGGCGATAACTGTTCCTGCTCTCAGCATTTGAATAGCCCTTGAGCGCCCAGCCGGAAATGCGTGCATGATGGCACTGATGTCATCGTGCACGTCAAAGTGGAGAAAAATCAGAAATGAAGGGGTGGCACCCTATAAACTTGGTAAAAAATGAGTAATTCGGGACAGTTGGGAGGTAATATATATATATATATATATATATATATATATATATATATATATATATATATATATATGTGTGTGTGTGTGTGTGTGTGTGTGTCACACACACAGATGCACACACTCATAAATATATATATATATATATATATATATATATATATATATATATATATATTTTAGTATTTCATTTGACATGTTGATGGGGTTAGTCCAAATGAGCTGTTGCCCTTTTGCAGCGGAGGCCCGGGGAGAAAAGCTCCTCAATTATACAAAAAACATAGAATATAAAACAGTACAATAATTAGAGTAGTAACAAGTTTGCAATTTAAAATGTACAGTCTTTGAGCTACAAATTATTGAATCGTATAAGTTAGTACTTAACTAGTTTGATTAGACAATCAATGGTAGCTAGACTTAACTATTTACAGAGTAGTTTCTTTATGCACAGCAAAAGAGAAGTTGTATTGAGAATTCATGTATGTGGTAAGTATATAGAGTATAGTGTAAAGAGTTAATGAAAATGGCATTATTTTGAGTGTTTTCTATACAATAAGGATAAGTATAAGTGGGAAGAGATTTCATAGTCAAAGGAGAATAAGAATAAGAAAGCATAAAAGCAGATAATATTGTTTACAGAGGGCATGCCTCTATGCAAACCCCATACCTCCTGCTCTCTCTCTCTCTCTCTATATATATATATATATATATATATATATATATATATATATATATATATATATATATATATATATATATATATATATGGGTCTACTTCATATGACTGAAATTTCATTTGGCTGAAATTCATTTGACTGAGACCAAAACAGTGACAGTTCAAAAAACTGAAAACTCATTTGACTGAAACTCATAACCCCGACACATTAAAGTAAAAGGTATATGCCCTTTTCCCCACTGTAGTGCAATCCTGGTGTTAGTATATAAAGTTGGGGGGGGGTTGGGGGCACAGCCCTCCACATTGGGGAGTGTGGGGGGTGAAGCCCCCCACATAGTTTAGGTAAATATTGTTTTCTGCAAAGAGTTATTCATTGCAGGTATAATTATCCATGTGTGTGGTTTAAAATGTATAAAGTATGTGGGGGGGGCTTTGCCCCCCACCCCCCATTGTGGGGGGTTGTGCCCCCCACACACCCCCTAACTATATATATATATATACTAACTCCAGAATTGCAGTACAGTGGGGAAAAGGGCATATACCTTTTACTTTAATGTGTCAGTGTTATGAGTTTCAGTCAAATGAGTTTTCAGTCTTTTGAACTGTCAGTGTTTTGGTCACAGTCAAATGAATTTCAATCAAATGAAATTTAGGTCATATGAATATATATATATATATATATATATATATATATATATATATATATATATATATATATATATATATATAGGGTCTATATTATAACAGCAAATGCTTAAAATAGTGAATCCTGTATAATCAACCAAAAAAAAATGAAAACAAAAAATTCTGAACAAATGGAACAGCGATTTTTTTCCCAGGGAAAGAAATCACTGGTCCGCAAAAGAAAAACAAAAAAAAAAACGGAACACAAAATAAAGTGGCCCCCCCCCCCACACCCCCATCTATTTAAATATACCAACTTCGAGATCTCACCACATTGGAGGAAATGGCAAAGTGACGAAAACAGCTCAGTGATTTTTTTTTTCCCTGGGAAAAAAAATTGCTGTTCCATATCTTCTGGATTTTGCTGTTTCAACATTTAGCTGTCGTTTAAACAGCTTTTACTATATTAAGCATTCACTTACTTAATAGGGAACCTATATAATATATATATATATATATATATATATATATATATATATATAGATATATATATATATATATATATATATATATATATATATATATATATATATATATATATATATATATATATATATATATATATATATATATATAGAGAGAGAGAGAGAGAGAGAGAGAGAGAGATAAAGCCAACAGGAAATCTGTCATGCTTTTAATACCCATTTCATTACTACTGTTCAAAACCTAATCAAAGACCCTACAACAGATCCCTCACATAAAAACACTTCCCCTATAATAGACTACTGCATTAAAAATCCAACAGCACCTTCCTTCTCCATCCAACCTATTCCGACCTCACAAATATGTAAACTTCTAAATAAACTTAAACCCTGCTCTCTCTCTCTCCACAGACAAACTCCCCCCTGAGTATTTAAAGCTAGCATCAAGTGCAATTGCAAACCCAGTCAGCATACTAATAAATCGGTCTCTCTCTGAATGCTGTGTACCAAACGTATGGAAAAAATCTGTCATCACCCCACTACATAAAGGTGGAACTTCCCATGACCTGTCAAACTACCGTCCAATCTCAATACTTTCACCATTATCAAAAATATTGGAAAAATGCGTGCACACTCAGTTACTTAAACACCTCCTAGATAATTAGCTTCTCTCTCCCACACAACATGATTTCCATCCAGGACATAGCACAATTACAGCCCTGCTGTCCTTTACAGATACTGTCAACAAAGCCCTTGACACTGGTCTCTGTACCTCAGTAATCCTTATAGACCTGTCAAAAGCTTTTGACACAGTATCATATCACAAACTACTACGCCAAATAGCAAAGCAAGGATGTTCCCCCATGTCTGTCAGATGGTTTACCTCCTACCTCAATAACAGAGAACAAGCAGTAAAATGGAAAAAAAGCACAATCTACCTATCAAAAAAACAAGATAGGTGTCCCTCAGAGTTCCATTCTATGGCCACTACTCTTTAATATTTTTATCAACGACCTTCACAAAGTCTCTCAATTAGGAAACGTGATCCAATACACTGATGATTCGACAGTTATATCTTCTGCCAACAACTTCCCTGACCTTCGCAAAATAACCCAAAAAGCGTTCACTTCTATAGAAACCTGGTTAAATAATTCTCAACTATTACTAAATGCCAAAAAAAAACAAAACTACTCCTATTCAGTTCCAAACCATCAAACTTAGACTTCAAGATTTTTTCTAAAGATGGAACTGAAATAGAAATAACTAAAACTGCCAGACTATTAGGTATGACAATAAATGACAAATTGACCTTTGAGCCACATATACATAACATAATAAAAAAGTACACTTCAAACTAGGCAAACTATATAGGCACAAATTATACCTCAACAAGCAAACCAAAGCTAAACTAGCAAATACCCTTCTCCTCCCTTCCCTTCTATATGGAAGTGCCATCTTTACAAACCTCCTTTCATCCCTTAGGAATAGACTGCAATCCTGCTATTACAAAATAGCTAAATTTACCTCAGGAAAACCAAGCCGAACACACCACTGTGAAGAAATTGCAGAACTCAGCTGGCTAGAATTCTCGAGCCATCTTTCATATACTCAACTAACACTAGCACATAAACTAATTTACAGACCCCACCTCTGTCCAGCACTCCACTCAGTCGTACAAACCTACACTCCTACTCGGTCACTTAGATCCTCCCAGAAACAACTAATAAAAGTTATAAAACCAAACAAAAGAGCTGGACAAAGTCTATACTCTTGTAATGTAGCCAAACTTTGGAACACATTACCCTCCCACATAACCCTAATGGAATCTTCAAAACTCTTTAAATCATCACTCAAACTATATTATCAAAATAATTTATCCTGTCTCTGTGCAACAATCAAACCCCCATAGCCTCCCTACCTCATCTTAAACGATCCCAAGTGACAATCACAACTTAACGCATTAAATATTGATACCCTCTCCTGCCTTTTCTTCTCCCTTTTCCCTACCTCTAGCTAAAATACCCTAGGTGAGACTCAATTACCTCTATATATTTCTACCCCTTTACTGATTGACTTTCTCTTTCTTGCACTCAATCCCTCTAAGAATTTTTTACCTGAATATGGAGCTATAAATATGTTCATCTAAACGTACTATATTAAATTTACTGCCACTATGTTATATAAGATACAAATGTTTTTTTTTTTTTTTTTAATTCTAAATGTCTTTAGTATGTTCACTTTAAATGTGATATATTGAATGTACTACCACTATGGTATATAATGTGCAAACACTTTGGTAATTTCTTAAACATCAAAATGTTTTTATACTGAATGTTTTATACTGAATGTATTACCTGGAGCTTTTCTCCCCGGGCCTCCACTGAAAATGGGTCAATGGCCCAGTGGACCTTCCCGGTCAATAAATAAATAAATTGTGTATATATATATATATATATATATATATATATATATATATATATATATATATATATATATATATATATATATATATACATACAGTAGACATAAAAAGTTTACACACCCCTGTTAAAATGCCAGTTTTTTGTGATATAAAAAAAATGAGACCGCAATAAATAATTTCAAAACTTTTCCCATCTTTAATGTGATGTTAAACCTGTAAAATTCAATTGAAAAGCAAACAAATCTGTTAGGGGAAAAATATAAAAAATAAAAAATGTACAATAAGCTGGTTGCATAAGTGTGCACACCCTTAAACTAGTACTTTGCTGAAGCACCTTTTGATTTAATTACAGCATTCTGGGTACACACCTGCCATCAATTAAAGAGACTGATTAACCCCAAGTAATGTTCAGCTGTCCTAGTAGGATTTTTCTGACATTTACTCAGTTGCCTGCTGCAGCAAAAGCCATGGTTCGCAGAGAGCTTACAAAGGATCAAAGGGATCTCATTGGCATCAGTCAGAAGAAGGGTACAAAAAAAATGTCTACAGCATTGGATATACCATGAAACACAGTGAAGACAGCCATCAAAAAGTGGAGAAAATATGGGACAACAGTGATGTTGCAAAGAACTGGACGTCCCTCCAAAATTGATGAAAAGACAAGATGAAAACTGGTCAGGGAGGCTCCCAGGAGACCTACAGCAACACTGAAGGAGCTGCAGGAATTTCTGGCAAATAGTGGCTGTGTACTACATGTGACAACAATCTCCCGTATTCTCCATATGTCTTGGGCTATGGGGTAGCGTTGCAAGTTGGAAGCCTTTTCTTACACAGAAAAACATGCAGGCCCAGTTACAATTTGCAAAACAATACATCAAGTCTCCCAAAAACATTTATGGTCTAATGAGTCCAAGGTTGAATATTTTGGCCACAATTCCAAAAAGTACGATTGGCACAAAAACAACATGTCACATCACCAAAAGGACACCATCCCCATGGTGAAGCATGGTGGTTGTAGTATCATGCTTTGGGGTTGCTTTTCTTCAGCTGGAACTGGGACTTTAGTCAAGGTGGAGGGAATTATGAGCATTTCCAAATACCAGTAACTTTTGGCCCAAAACCTTCAGATGTCTACTAGAAAGCTGAAGATGAAGAGGAATTTCACCTTTCAACATGGCAATGACCTCAAGCATGCATACAAATCAACAAAAGAATGGCTTCACCAGAAGAAAGTTAAAGTTTTGGAATCGCCCTGCTAGAGCCCAGACCTAAATCTAATAGAAAATCTGTGGGGTGACCTGAAGAAGGCTGTTCACAAGAGATGCCCTCGCAATCTGACAGATTTGGAGTGGTTTTGTAAGGAAGTGTGGGCAAATGTTGCCAAGTAAAGATGTGTCATGCTGATAGACTCCTACCCAAGAAGACTGAATGCTGTAATTAAATCAAAAGGTGCTTCAAGAAAGTATTAGTTTAAGGGTGTGCACACTCATGCAACCAGTTTATTGTACATTTTTCATTTTTTATATTTTTTCTCCTAAAAGATTTGTTTGTTTTTCAATTGAATTGTATAGGTGATGGTCACACTAAAGGTGGAAAAGTTTTGAAATGATTTAAGTCTAATTTTTTTATATCACAAAAGCCTGACATTTTAACAGGGTGTGTAAACTTTTTATATCCACTGTATATGTATGTGTGTATGTCTCTATCTCTATGTATATATAGATAAATATATATATATATATATATATATATATATATATATATATATATATATATATATATATATATATATATATATATATATATATATAGGTCTACTTCTAAATTTTGAAGTTTCAAAACTTCAAATGTCTTATGGTTGAGGCCATAAGATTGAAGTTTTGAAACCTTCTAAATGTAAATAAATGTTTTTTTTATGTTTTTGCAGGGGGGGGGGGCAAGCCCCCTGCAGCCTCCACACCCCCTTCCTAATTAAATATATCAACTCCAAGATTGTACTAAAGTGAGGGAAATGGTAAGTATACCATTCTGTGCTGTATGGCAATCTTTATTTAAATGGTTTGAAGTTTCAAAACTTTAAAATTTAGAAGGGGGCCCATATGTGTATATATATATATATATATATATATATATATATATATATATATATATATATATATATATATATATATATATATATATGTGTGTGTGTGTGTGTGTGTGTGTGTGTGTATATATATATATATATATATATATATATATATATATATATATATATATATATATATATATATATATGTGTATATATATATATATATATATATATATATATATATATATATATATATATATATATATATATTTATATTTTACTGAACACCTTTAAATAAATACGTGTCTTTATATGTGTGTGTGTGTGTTTGTTTATGTGCATTTGTGCATGTGTGTCTGTGTGTATGCATATTTATATTAGCATAAGTATATCATCATTCACTTAATGTTAAACAATACTTTAACTCATTACCACAAAATAACATCATTATACTTTTAAGTCTAATGTAATTCTTCTTCCTTTCTCACCACCTGAGCATGACAACGGACATTTAATGTATATTTCAGATATTAGCTTTGTCCTTGTCCATATCAGATAAGTGGGCTAACTTCTCTGACTTGGCCCAGTAGTCTACACAGAAATTTCATTTGTTTGCCTTTTCTTGTCTTTGTTAGCCCAACTAGGCCAGTAGCCTGGTTTCAGATTAGGAGGAAAATTCTCTTACTCTTAATTTGTGGTCAGGGACTGATCATACTGCAATGACAGTGACAGTCTGAGAATTCTGGAGGAGTGAGTTTTATACAGTTCAGTTGGTGGTAGAAGGTTTATTGTGGTAGCAGCTGAAGGAATTTCTTGAACAGTGCATTTAATAGTTGGCCTACCATTACAGACCTATCTCCTAGAGAAAGACTTGTGGGCACTGACCTTGTTTTTTTTTTTTTTGAATTGATGAGATCATTTCTACTTAAGTGAAAAGTGATGGATTGTACCATATGCCTGTCAAGGACTGGAGTCTGACTTCAAAGTAAAGTGAAAGTTCTGCAGGTCAGAATTAGCCTTTTTCTTACATGACTGAAGTATATCTCATATTCTAACCCTACACCTTAACATCATTAAAACCTTCCTATAACACTGCCACTACACAAGACAGACTCAGACACACAAACATTCACAAATACACATTAACCACACTACATCCATCCCCTAACGTACCTCTTACCCTTACCCTAAAATACACAAACTCTTAAACAAACACACAACACCCATCCTTCACTTATCCACAACCCTGACCCTAGCGCGCGCACACACACACACACACACACACACACACACACACACACACACACACACACACACACACACACACACTCACCCCCCCATCCCACTTACTTGTATCTACACCATTGACATATAGGTTCATAGGTGTTCACTAGGCTAATGACCACAAGGACCTTTTTAAACCTAGCCATGCAAGTTCTGGTACCCTTGATAAGTGTAAGCAGGTGCCAAACCAGGGATGAATTTCCTTTTCCCCATCTAATTGTCCATGTTGCACTTGAATTGGGTTAGGGAGGAACTCTGCTTCACAAGGATGGGGATCCTGTTCCAGATATGTGGTAGTCTCTGGGATACATATCTGTCTCTCCAGCAGGTCATATTTATATCACAGGCAAGGTTTAAGTTTTTAGAATGGGTAATTCTGGTGCTGTTTGTTGTTTGGATATGCAGGAGGTCCATCAGAGTGGGGGCTGACAATGCCTTGTATGCCAGGCATAGATCTCCCCTCAAAAGCCTGTAGGAGACAGACTACAAGGCTAGGGCCCTGAGGTGGTCTGCATAGGACATTTTACTTATGCCCTGTATTCCCTTAGTGAGAAACCTCTGTGGATGTTCCAGTTGTTGGAAATGCCTAGTTAGGTACATACCAAAGGGGGCTTTGTACTCAATGATAGGTTTGATGAATGCTGGATACAGTGGAACAATGACTTCCTTGGATCTAGATGCCATACCTCTGTTTATAAGCTGCACAACATAGAATGATTTCCTCACTACTGTAGACATGTGATGATCAAAGTCTAGATTACTGTGTATGTGTGTCCCTAAGTCCCTGACTACTGGGTCAACTCTAAGGGGTGTGTTGTCAATATGATAGTTACCATGGGTGGATGACTTCCTGAAGGATGCTATTATGCATTTCTTGGCATTTAGTTTTAGTCCATGGCGTTTACAGCAGTTCTTTGTGTCAGCACCTCCTGAAGAACATTTGTGTCAGTGAGGGATTCAATGACAGCTCCGAATGTGCAATCATCTGCAAATTTAGTCAGCCAGAGACCATTGATACTGGCCTTGACTCCAAAAAAGTAAATGCCAAAAAAGGAGCTGCCAAAGGACCGAGCCCTGAGGGACTCCAGTTGTGACTGGCCTCTTTGTAGAGGTGGACTCACCAATTGTAACTTCCTGGGTCCTGCCTATGAGCCAGTTGGCCATCTACTGGGTGGCATACTGGTTTGTACTTAACCTCCTAAGTTTGTCAACAATGCCCGAATAGGGTATTGTGTTAAATACCATGGCCAGGTTAAGGTAATTAGTGTGAACCATTTTGCCCTCATCCATTGCTTTGGTGACCTTTTCAAAGAAGTCCACCAGGTTAAGTAGGCATGACCTGTCTTTGATGAAACCAGACCGGGTTGGGTCCAGTGTCTGGAGGTTTATTATATCACTATTGATCATTTCCATGATACTTCTTTCCATGGCTTTACATAAAAGACTAGTAAGACTTATGGGTCTGTAGTTTCCAGGGTCTGTAGATAGCCCACTTTTGTGCAGGGGGATGACTTTTGCTGTTCTCAATTCATGAGGTATGAAACTGTTTGGAGGCTACAGTTAAACAGCAATTCCAGACGGCCTGATAGACATGTTTCATGCTATTTAGAAGGCATCAAGGGATATTGTCTGGGCACATTGATGCAGTGCTCTTGGCCTTAGAAAAAGCATTAAAGACCTGCTCCCTAGTGATAGCAGGGACAGTTATATTTGATGGTATTACCTGAGGGAAGGTTGAGGGGGGAGACCGAGGTAACGGTGGAGCTGAATTTATCACCCAAGAGGTTTGCTATATCTTCTGGCTCAGTATATGTGGCTCCATTTTCAATGAGCTCTACACACAATTGTGTATTGCCTTTGAGGTTGTGGACATAGCTAAAAATGTCTTGTGGTTGTCCTTGGCTTGGGAGGCCAAATTTACCTGAAATTTGGCTTTGGTAGACTTTGTCCTCTGAGTTGTTTATTTAGTTTGTGACTGTTTTTATCCTGCTGGGTGCTGCACCTCCTAATTTATGCCATAATGTTCTTCCTTTTGTTATACATCCTATTGATTTTGTGATTCCACCAGGGTGGGTTGTTTTTTGAGTTAGTTATGTACTTCTTCCTGGTGGGTACAGATGCCTCTATGCAGCTATTAACATGCTTGTACAGGGTTTCTGCAAACAGTTCTGCATAGGCAGCAGTGTTATTAGGGTCTATGGGGGCTTGAAATTTTGCCAGGTTATCACTTAATAGCAGTAAGTAGCCTTAGAGTAGTTCCTGAATATTCTAGGTTTAACTGAGGGCCCAGGTTTTATTTTTGCTTCAAAGGAGACCATTTTGTGGTCTGATGACCTTACCAGGGAAGACATTAGTAGGGTGTGTGCAGCATTCTTCCATATTAGTGAGGACCAGATCCATTATGGTTGCACCCCTGGTTGGTGTATTGACAATCTGGTCCAAAATCCAGGAATCTCTGTGCCTGTACATTTAGTGTCATATAGGATTCCCAGTTAATAGTGGGATAATTAAAGTTGCCCATGAATATAGTATTGGGTTGGATGGTGAGTGTTTCCAAAGTTTAAATACATGGTATGGGTTTCCTGGGTCATAGAGTGAGATCTACAGCTTGCAAGTAAGTGGTATTGGATTTTCCCTATGGTGATTTAAACATAGAGCATCTCAAGTGCATTGTCCTGTTTGACCAACCAGAAGATATATTTATTTTTTATGTAAATCAAGACACCTCCACTTTTAGTCCCTGCTATGTAGTAGCTGGTCTAAATGTGTGGAACACATTATAACTTTGCACTGTTAGTGTGTTCTCAGTGGCTTGAAACCATGTCTCAGTGACCACACAGATGTCAGCATTCTCTAGAGTGAAGAAAGGCTCTAGGGAGTGGAGTGTTTGTTTAGACTTCTAGCATCGAGCAGTAGCAGTATACATTTAGATTTTCATTAGATTTTCTTGGTTATGACATCCACCATTCGTACAGCTGCACCATCGAAATTATATCACATCCAGCTCCAGGTATAGATAATATCACCCCAGAAATGTTTAAATTACTATCAAATGAGGCTTTGCTGTTGTTATTGAATGTCTTTACATCAGTTAAAAATGGTAAAGACATTCCTCCTTCTTGGAAGTACACATTAATATCACCAATTCTGAAACAAAATAAAGATCCCAGTGAATGTTCATCATACAGACCCATTTCACTTCTTAATATAGATTATAAAATTTTATGGCAATACATGCTGCTCGAATAAAACAATTACTACCACTTTTGATAGAGGAGGATCAAACAGGTTTTATAAAAGATAGGAACACTTATGACAACATTAAAATAATTATTTCCTTAATTGATTATATAAATGTCACAAAAAACAAAATGAATGTTATTAGCTTAGACATAAATAGTGCATTTGATTCAGTGAACTGGGATTATCTGTGGTTAGTTTTAGAAGAATATGGCTTCTCAAACAACTTCACTTTGTTAATAAAATCATTATATGAAAAATCATTGGCTTATATAAAACTGGGATATTGTCTGTCTAAATCTATTAAAATAACTAAGGGCACAAAAAAAGGCTGCCATCTTTCTCCGTTATTGTTTCCGCTAGTCATTGAACCCTTAGCAAATAATATACGTATGGATAAAAATATTGAAGGAATACAACTAGACAGCAGCCTAGAGCTTAAAATTCAACTTTTTGCTGATGATATTTTAATTACCTTAAAAAATAATAATAGCAGTTTAAAAGCATTATGGGACTCAGTTCAAAGCTTTCAAAACTTTTCAAGTCTTAAATTTAATGAGAACAAAACAAATGTATTGCTTATAAATACTAATAAAAAATATCTAAATAAAAAATACCATAAATATATCTCTACCGATAATATAATTAAATACTTGGGAATTATAATAACTAACAACCTAGATACTGTAATTGAAACAAATTATAAAGAGACCTTAAATAATATTAAAAATCTAATACAAAGATGGAATAAATTCTTCTTTTCAATGGAAGAAAGGTTTTATATAATTAAAATGATCATATTTCCAAAAAT